>NC_133324.1:952334032-952619049 GCF_042186555.1 Aquarana catesbeiana | reverse complement strand
CCCCCCCCTTGACCCGCATATAGGGGCAATCCTAATTATACTATGGGACATACAGTCTCTATAGTTATACAGTATGCCACTCTAGGTCATGTATTGTAATGTTGTTCTTCTATTATGAATATTGTATGATACCTCTAGGTTAATTGATTTCTTGGACTACATGCATATAACCTGATATCACTCTATCTGTATAACTTGCCCTCGAATTGTACTTTTAATATCTGTACATAAGTTACTACTTTGTCATGTTTGAAATGTTTTCCTCCATCGGGTTTCACTCCAAATGTTTTCCTCCATCGGGTTTCACTCCTAACCCGTATCGCACTGCCTATCGGCCCTGCTTCCCTGTGATAGCAAAAGATGTGATACTATTTTTCCCCTGTTCAGTTGCATTAATTTATGCTTTGACTTATTACTTATTAGCTTCACATTATGATCTGTGATCCGCCCGGCACGAAAAGAGCCGCCTGAGCGAAGTTTGGACTCATGGTGGCGCTGTGTGAGGTACAGAATCATCTGTCCTCCATCTTGCGACCCCAACGGACATGCGCAGTCCGTTGGGGAAGCCAGACGTGCCGGCGGGTGCAGTGGGCGTGGCCACGCCTCACGACGTCTGCGTCCGCATGCGCTGTGGATGCCTGGCGGCGCGCGCTCCACCCGGGGGGCCAGTCCTAGTGTATCCGTCCCTCCCTCACCACAATCAGCTGTTGTATCTCCTCCATCAACAGCTGATAGGTGGGGAGGGCTTTATATATTCGGCTCCAGCCCACACCAGGCGTCATCTGCTGCAGACAGGACGCTCTTGGTGCGAGGTGCTGTGACACTTGGTTAGTAACTTATCCCCTACCTATTGACATGGATCCCTATGTTGAAGTCACTGGTTGTAAACCCTGCCTGTTGCCTATCATACTATATTTGCTTCACCCGCTATCTACTATGTTCTGGGGCTTTCCCTTCTCTTATGATATGCTTGGTGATCCATCCTTTCTCATTGAAATCACTAGCCATTTATGCTATCTAGATGTCATACATCTTTCTTTTCTGCTTTCTCACCCATTATATTTTCTCTCTCTTTTTCCCTTTCCCTCCCTCCTCTTGCTTTCCTCCCCCCTCTTTCTTCTTTCCCCTCCCCCTCCTTTCCGAACTGCCCCCCCCTCCCCCCCCCCTCCCCCTCTTCTACTTTCTGTTCCTTGCCTTCCTTCCTTTTCCTTTCCTTTCTCTTCCCCCCCCCCCTTCCCCTCCCCCCCTCCCCAGCCCCCCCCCCCTTTTCTCTTTCCCCCCCCCCTTCCCCTCCCCCCTCCCCCCCCCCCCCCCCTTTTCTCTTCCCCCCCCCCCCTCCCCCCCTCCCTCTCACCAACCAGGGTTTTAATATACTTCCCATTTCTATGTTGATTCTCCAGCTTTCTGAACCACATCTGATCCATATTTACCACCAGTTACTGCCCCCCATTATTGTAGGCGGACCAGGTAGGATACAGCTTTTGGATTCTCCATGTACTACTTTAATTATCCATATGTATGCACATCCTTACATATATATATATCTTCATGATTTACAGGATACACATTTGGCCCCAGTGTGACCTCAGATCTAAACTGTCATATGCCCGCTAACCTTGGGCCTTTCTTCCTACTGGAAGGAAGAATAAAACCACCCTATATATTTATACGTCTCTACTTCCACCTTGACAGTGGCTATGTGAATACTCCTGCTATACTTCACTAAAGTTCTACACACCACGACCAGGGAGCGTGTCCGATGGGCAGTACGTCAACATATCTATGTTTCTTTTAATTCGTCCTGGAATGCACAACCTATATCCGTAGATACCAATAAAATTCTTGTTGCAAACCCTACAATCACCCCTGAAGAAGGAGGCATAAGTAACTCCGAAACGCGTCGGGTGCACATGTATTGGTATCAACTTCTATATTTATGGAAATGCATTCCTTGTTTTTAACTTTGTAACTATGTGATTCACTTGATTATTTTTTGTAACTAATAAACTGTTATCTACTTTACATACCTTTTTTAAAATATTTTCTTAAAAAATGTGCCTTTAAAGTCCGCTAGGGGAACTTCTTTTGCTCTAAACTCGAATTTAGGATGTGGCACAACAAGTAGATAATTGATCGATCAAATATTTTGTTCCTAGTTTACTGGTAGTAGATACCGCTCCCCGCATCAGATCGACAATTATCTTCATATGGCCGTCCAGAACTCTGGCTGAGTATTCTGGACCGCCAATAATCTACTCTTTTTGCTCCCACTCTTTATCTTTTTTAACTTAGTAATCAAAATAATATCAAACACTTTTTCTTAAATATTGGGTTATTTACGAAGAGACAAAAATGACTAGCTTTACGGGTGACGGATGGGAAACATTGATGGAGGGCTACTTAAAAGATTTTGGAGATAAGGAATCTGTTGACTCCGAAATATCTTCCCTCTTCTCCAGACTATCCAAAACTCTGGAGAAAAAATCTCTTTTCTACTGGCATGTCAAATCATTTCAGGACTACATTAAAGAGGACATCAACCCTGCAGGACTGCGAGTCCAGATCTTCCCGACATTAGAAGGTCTGGACTCGGAGTTCAAAAGCAAATGGGAACATGCACTGCGGGCATGCTCGCAAAGGCTAATGGAAATTCTTATCGAGGAATATAAAAAGAGATCTAATATCCTAGACTCAGACATTGTAATCCTCTGCAACAAGTTACAGCAATTAAAAACGCAGAGACCACTTACTAACAAAGAAGATAGACTGAAAACGCACCTAGAAACATTCAATAAAGATGTACTCATTAAAAAAAGACAGAAACTCATCCGTGATAGGAATGCGTTTAAAGATGGAAGGGCCTATAGATGGACTCAAAATAGGACTAATCAGAATAGAAACTATCAATACCAGGGATACCAAACCAATCCTTCACAAACCACCCCCAATCCACCCCAAACTCACACCCAAACACTCCAGAAACCCAACACGGGACACAGCACCAAACGCACATTTCGGGGCGACCCCAATGAGGGGCAACAAGCGAAGAAACTAACTCTTGATATCCCTAAAAAAACGCATCCCCCCACAGCAACACAGGAACCAACCTCTAAAACATACGCACAGAGCATTACACACACTCCAATAAGGGATATGAATTCCCAATCAAACCCCTCGACAGTCACAACATTGGACACAATCTCAAATGATCCATCTTTTTTAGAGAGAATCCTGATGGGCGTACAGCCCACGCAATCCAACCCCAATACGTACACTCAAATAGCACTTTAACTATCCCTGATATTGATCAAGAATCGAGACTCAACAGTCTCAATGTTATTAATCTCTCATCGCACATACTTTCCCATGATGAAACTAATGTCCTGCAAAAAGGCCTAAATTTTTGTCCTAACCAAAATCTGGACAAGTTCGAGATCTATAAGGACCTCCAACTGTTTATACGCAAACTTATATTAAAAAAACTTTATCACAAACAGGAAGGACCCACCAACTTGACGCCACAGGAACACCAAGCACTAGAGCACTTAGTATCCCTTCTGGATGATAATAACCCAACTGATCTTATAGATGAAATTAATTTATCTCAAATTCTAGAGTCCATCGAAAAATCAAATGAACCCCCGAGGGGAAATATCCCCACACTCAAAAAGAAGTCTGACTTCTGCCCCGCGCCAAGCACTCATCCAAACGCAGCAGCCTTTTTAAGGCTAGTTGGCAAAGAACTAGACAAAATGAGAATTTACAACAAATTCCCTGAAAATCTCACTAAAAATGAGAAGGCAGCGCTCAAATCATTGTCAAAAAATGACAATATTACGATTAAAAATGCAGATAAGGGTGGGAACATTGTAGTATTTGACAATAAGGATTACATCAAAATGTGCAATAGAATACTGGATAATCGAGAGTGGTACCGTCCCATACCAGCGAGTCTGGTTAAGAAATATAATAAAGATTTCTACACACTGATAGATATGGCATACTCTAATTCTACTATCAACAAATCCTTATGGCAGTTTATCAGAAATGACTTCCCACGCACACTAGTATTCTATGCATTGCCCAAAGTCCATAAAGACATTAAAAATCCCCCCGGCAGACCGATCATCTCCGGCATAGGGGCCATTAGTGAAAATGCGAGCAGGCTGATAGATGAAGTACTTAAACCATTTGTTCATGCTCTCCCCTCTTTTGTAAAGGACACAGTACACTTTCTACAAATTATTGACCAACTAAAAATCCCCGAACATGCCATGTTTGTCACAATTGACGTTGAATCTCTCTATAGCTCTATCCCCCATGAGAAGGGCGTAGCAGCCATAAAACATGTTCTACGCACAACACAAGATCTGGACCCTACATATAGTGAATTCATTACTTCACTTTTGGAACATATCCTCAGCCATAATGTATTCACCTTCAACGGCTCCCACTACCTCCAGGTGCAGGGGGTTGCGATGGGGACATGTTGTGCCCCATCGTATGCCAACCTGTACCTGGGGGAGTGGGAGGCCATGTTCCTAGGTGATGAGGGCTTGTCGATGTACACGGACCACATATTATGTTGGTACCGGTACATCGACGACCTCTTCATCGTCTGGGACGGGTCGATCGACCTCCTCAGGGAGTGTCTATTGAGGATGAACCGCAATGATTTCAACCTAAACTTCACTATGTCATTTGATAAACAGTGTATCACGTTTCTTGATGTAGAGGTCTGCAGAGGTGAGGAAGGTAGTGTCATTAGCAAACTGTATAGGAAATCAACCGCAAGCAATGCCATATTACATGCAAGCAGTTTCCACCCTAAACCCCTCCTCAACTCTATTCCATACAGCCAGTACCTGAGAGCAAAACGAAACTGCTCAGATAGTGACACCTTCAAACTGGAGGCGAATAGGCTACGCGATAGGCTATTACTAAGGGGGTATTCCCATGCGTCTTTGAAACGCTCTTTCAAAAAAGCCCTCCTGCAGCCAAGAGAGGAATTACTATATTCTCAAAAAGCCAACAAGTCTGACAAGAATGATATTGGTACTCTTAGAATCATTACCAAATTCAATAATCAACACAGACAGGTGAGGAACATTGTGACAAAGTATTGGCACATGCTACAATGCGATCCAACCTTAGGACCACTGGTCCCACAGAGACCCCTCTTTACATTTAAAAGAACCACCTCCCTGGGAGACAAAATCACAGCCAGTGAATTCAAGGCAGAGAATAATAAGATACACTGTAAATATAAGGGGACATTTATGTGTGGCAAATGTAGATACTGTAAATACATGCTTACAACTAGAAACCCGACCCTTCCAAATGGTCAATCTTTCCACCCCAAACATTTTGCCAATTGCAGGACTTTTGGGGTTGTCTACTTACTCCTGTGTGAATGTACCTGCTTTTATGTAGGAAAAACCAAGACAGAATTTTGGAAGAGGGCATATAGACATCTAGTAAGCATGGAAACTGGGGATCCGGACCTCCCACTGGGGAGACACACCCTAACAGTACATAATGGCATATGCCCAAAAATCAAATTTCTCATCTTGGATCGGGTACATCCAGAGTCAAGGGGAGGGGACTGGAACAAGACATTGCTGCAATTAGAGTCTCGATGGATATATAACCTAAGGGCTACTGAACCCCCAGGCCTAAACGAAACCATTTGGTTTAAACCCTTCCTCGAAGGCTTTTCCTCCGGCGGCAGAGAACAATAGGGAGGACCACCCCACAGACAACTATATGCTTGGGGTGACTTTAGAGACCAGCCGACTACATCTATTCCACCTATCACTGCCCTCAAACATAGGGGACCCTATTATTGGCTATGGGGCCCCCCCATATGTTTTGAGATACCCCCCCATATATCTGCTTTCCATACCCACTAATAGAAAAAAAGAAAAAAGACCCCATACCCAACATTCGTTACAGTAATCGAGCCCGACTATTACATATTGGGGCCCCCCCCTTGACCCGCATATAGGGGCAATCCTAATTATACTATGGGACATACAGTCTCTATATTATACAGTATGCCACTCTAGGTCATGTATTGTAATGTTGTTTTCTATTATGTATATTGTATGATACTCTAGGTTATTGATTTCTGGACTACATGCATATAACCTGATATCACTCTATCTGTATAACTTGCCCTCGAATTGTACTTTTAATATCTGTACATAATTACTACTTTGTCATGTTTGAAATGTTTTCCTCCATCGGGTTTCACTCCTAACCCGTATCGCACTGCCTATCGGCCCTGCTTCCCTGTGATAGCAAAAGATGTGATACTATTTTTCCCCTGTTCAGTTGCATTAATTTATGCTTTGACTTATTACTTATTAGCTTCACATTATGATCTGTGATCCGCCCGGCACGAAAAGAGCCGCCTGAGCGAAGTTTGGACTCATGGTGGCGCTGTGTGAGGTACAGAATCATCTGTCCTCCATCTTGCGACCCCAACGGACATGCGCAGTCCGTTGGGGAAGCCAGACGTGCCGGCGGGTGCAGTGGGCGTGGCCACGCCTCACGACGTCTGCGTCCGCATGCGCTGTGGATGCCTGGCGGCGCGCGCTCCACCCGGGGGGCCAGTCCTAGTGTATCCGTCCCTCCCTCACCACAATCAGCTGTTGTATCTCCTCCATCAACAGCTGATAGGTGGGGAGGGCTTTATATATTCGGCTCCAGCCCACACCAGGCGTCATCTGCTGCAGACAGGACGCTCTTGGTGCGAGGTGCTGTGACACTTGGTTAGTAACTTATCCCCTACCTATTGACATGGATCCCTATGTTGAAGTCACTGGTTGTAAACCCTGCCTGTTGCCTATCATACTATATTTGCTTCACCCGCTATCTACTATGTTCTGGGGCTTTCCCTTCTCTTATGATATGCTTGGTGATCCATCCTTTCTCATTGAAATCACTAGCCATTTATGCTATCTAGATGTCATACATCTTTCTTTTCTGCTTTCTCACCCATTATATTTTCTCTCTCTTTTTCCCTTTCCCCTCCCTCCTCTTGCTTTCCTCCCCCCTCTTTCTTCTTTCCCCTCCCCCTCCTTTCCGAACTGCCCCCCCCCTCCCCCCCCCCCTCCCCCTCTTCTACTTTCTGTTCCTTGCCTTCCTTCCTTTTCCTTTCCTTTCTCTTTCCCCCCCCCCCCTTCCCCTCCCCCCCTCCCCAGCCCCTCCCCCCTCCCCGGCCCCCCCCCCCCCTTTTCTCTTCCCCCCCCCCCCTCCCCCCCTCCCTCTCACCAACCAGGGTTTTAATATACTTCCCATTTCTATGTTGATTCTCCAGCTTTCTGAACCACATCTGATCCATATTTACCACCAGTTACTGCCCCCCATTATTGTAGGCGGACCAGGTAGGATACAGCTTTTGGATTCTCCATGTACTACTTTAATTATCCATATGTATGCACATCCTTACATATATATATATCTTCATGATTTACAGGATACACATTTGGCCCCAGTGTGACCTCAGATCTAAACTGTCATATGCCCGCTAACCTTGGGCCTTTCTTCCTACTGGAAGGAAGAATAAAACCACCCTATATATTTATACGTCTCTACTTCCACCTTGACAGTGGCTATGTGAATACTCCTGCTATACTTCACTAAAGTTCTACACACCACGACCAGGGAGCGTGTCCGATGGGCAGTACGTCAACATATCTATGTTTCTTTTAATTCGTCCTGGAATGCACAACCTATATCCGTAGATACCAATAAAATTCTTGTTGCAAACCCTACAATCACCCCTGAAGAAGGAGGCATAAGTAACTCCGAAACGCGTCGGGTGCACATGTATTGGTATCAACTTCTATATTTATGGAAATGCATTCCTTGTTTTTAACTTTGTAACTATGTGATTCACTTGATTATTTTTTGTAACTAATAAACTGTTATCTACTTTACATACCTTTTTTAAAATATTTTCTTAAAAAATGTGCCTTTAAAGTCCGCTAGGGGAACTTCTTTTGCTCTATTACTGCCAGTTTAATGCCATATAGTTCTGTGTGCGTTACTGCCCATTGAACGCCATTTACTTCTGTGTGCGTTACTGCCAGTTTAATGCCATATCGTTTTGTGTGCGTTACTGCCAGTTTAACGCCATATAGTTTTGTGCGTTATTGCCAGTTTAACGCCATTTACTTCTGTGTGCGTTACTGCCAGTTTAACGCCATATAGTTTTGCATGCGTTACGGCCAGTTTAATGCCATATAGTTCTGTATGTGTTAAACGCCATTTACTTCTGTGCGCGTTTAACGCCATTTACTTCTGTGCGCGTTACTGCCAGTTTTACGCCATTTAGTTCTGTGTGTGTTACTGCCAGTTTAACACCATTTAGTTCTGTGTGTGTTACTGCCAGTTTAATGTCATATCGTTTTGTGTGCTTTACTGCCAGTTTAACACCATATCGTTTTGTGTGCATTACTGCCAGTTTAATGCCATATAGTTTTGTGTGCATTACTGCCAGTTTAACGCCATATCGTTTTGTGTGTTACTGCCAGTTTAACACCATTTACTTCTGTGTGTGGTACTGCCAGTTTAACGCCATATAGTTCTGTGTGCATTACTGCCAGTTTAACGCCGTATAGTTTTGTGTGCATTACTGCCAGTTTAACGCCATTTACTTCTGTGTGTGTTACTGCCAGTTTAACGCCATATCGTTTGGGGGGGGGGGACTGCCAGTTTAATGCCATATAGTTTTGCCGGCATTACTGCCAGTTTAACGCCATATAGTTTTGCGTGCATTACTGCCAGTTTAATGCCATATAGTTCTGTGTGCGTTACTGCCAGTTTAACGCCATATCGTTTTGTGTGCATTACTGCCAGTTTAACGTCATATAGTTTTGTGCGTCACTGTACGTTTGGCACATTATATTGCAATATATTATAGTGTATCCGTGGAGTGTGTCTGTGTAGTGTGAGTACTCAAATTAAAGTAAAGGAAACGTTGTAGGAGGTGTCCGCCTAAGTGAGGCATTTCAGAATTTTTTTAGTCCTCGCCGCCCAGGGCTGTCAGCTTCCACATCCCATCGGCAGCGTCTGCATCACATGGTGGACGATTACCTTGGGGCAAATACAGAGATGGAGAGCTTTCCAGCTGGCGATCCACTGACTTACTGGGTCATGAGAATAGACCACTGGCCAGAACTTGGCCAGTATGCTTTTGAGTTGTTGGGCTGCCCTGCATCCAGCGTGCTTTTTAGAACAGGCATTCAGTGCTGCAGGAGGTTTCGTTATTGATCATAGAACGCGTCTGTCCACAGACTCCGTGGACCGTTTGACTTTTATAAAAATGAATCAGTCCTGGATTACCAGCTATAAAGCCCCTGATGCCGATGTCACTGATTAAGTCTTTTTGGGATGTGGAATCTCTGCAGGACTTCGAGGCTGCCTAGCTTTGAGGGTGTTCAATCATTTCATCTGGAAGAATGTTTTTGGTATAGGTTTCATGGGCACAATTAATACCCAATTTTTCAGCACCTGTTTGACAGGTGCATGTCATTGCAATTTTTTACAGAAAAGCCAATTCTTGCTTTCATCAAGATCACCTCTATAGGGTTACGGTGGGAAGGCGCCACCGACACCCAAAGAGTAATTTTTACGCACCCGTTACTTCTATCCAAAGTCAAAGTGACACCAGAATGTATCCAAAAAATCTCTAATCTTGTTCCCAGTGCACTACATTGTGGCCTCATACATACACACTGGCTCCCCAGCTGTTGCTGAGCAAAATAAAGGCAGCTTGGCATTCTAGACATGGTACAGATCTGCCACTTTACAGGTAGACTAAGGGGACCCCTCAGGCACTATATTGGAAGGATTTTTTTCATTTTTATACTTTCACTTTAAAAATAAAAAAAATCACTGCTCATTTAAAAATGACGTTTTTAACAAACTTTTTTTTGATACATGTCCCCCCAGAGCAGGACCCGTACCCCTATAACTATTGTATGCCCAATTACTTCCATATAAACCTTCAAAATGGAAATTTGATTTTTGACGTTTGGGTCCAATTGACTTTAATGGGGTTCGTTATTTGGATCCACCGTGAAAGTTCTGGTGTGAACCGACCAGGGGTCCATTCGGTCCATCCCTAATAAAGATAAGATTGGAGAGATGTGTGAGTCAGGATTTCTTGTGTGAGCATTACATGGAGATGCCCCATCACACTGACAGCACAATGACCACATTGTCCAAGCATTCTCTCTTTCCCCCGGGATACAAGGCTCACTCCATTGTACTGCAGGAAATCTTCCTACATTTCATACAAGCTGCTTGCATTTTCCTTTCCCTTCTGCCAGCAAGAAATCCTGCAGTACATTTCCAAGGGGAGGAGTGGATGATTCTGCTCTTGTTCTGTGTGACTGACAAACGTTCCAGAAATAGTCCACCAAGAAACTTATACGTTAACTAAAGCACTCCCTCATCCATACAACACTCCTTATTTCTGGTCAATAAAGATTCTAAAGTCCTCGTCTGAAGGGTCACGCTTCCCAAACATGAAGACAGGGTAGAATAGACCCCAACAAATTGGTGTCAGTGGGATCATGCCCCCCCCCCTCCTTCCCCCACTAGAAGAGAATGGATTCAAAATCCTTGGTGTCAATGGTATTTCGGTCCCAGAGGAGAATATACCCCAAATCATTGATGTCAGTGGAATTGTGGCCCCCATGGGAAAATAGACCCCAAATCCATTAATGTCAGTGTGTTTGTTGGTGCTGCGAACAAGGCTTGTGCCGAAACGCATCAGCCGTCACTTTTTATGGTCACGTTGCAATAAAGTTTACAGAAGATTTCCAAAGTTGGCAGCATTTTAGTTCTTATGCTTGAAGTATCGTTGCTGGATGTAAGGAGGACATCCCAAGCCAGAGCACCTAGGGTAGGTGTTTGTCAGGGCTGGGCTCTCAGCCCTTCCTTCTCTGTGCTCAGGTTGCTCAGCTGTCGGTTAATTGCCAGTACTCATCGTTCCACAGTGGCTCACCTGTTGATTATCTCTTGCTCGTCAGTAAATCCAATAGCCACCCCCTTCTGGCTATTTAAGCTGTCTGGTTAATTTCTTCAATGCTTTCGCCTTGGACAACATATCTAGAGACTCTCTGCTGTGTTCCTGTTGAAAACTTACCTTGCTGATGTCCCTTCTGGCTCCTGATCCTGTCTGCTGCCTCTGATTAAGCTGATCTCTGGCTTCCTGATTTCCTGGCTTGTTCTGACTACCCGATTTGCCTACCGAACCCTGGCTATGTTTTGACTATGTTTACCAGTTGTACCATTTTATTAAAAAGTGTGATTTTTACTGGTTTTTCTGTCGCTGTCTGTTTCATGGTTCCTGACAGTGTCTCGTTTTCAATTTATTCTACCTGTGGTCTCACAGTGAGAGCAGTGTTTTCTCTGTATGCAGTTGGCCCAACAAAGGAGGCCCAGTGTTGCAGAACCATTGCTCTAGACCTGGGGTCTCCAAACTATGGCCTTCCAGTTGTTCAGGAACTACAATTCCCATTATTCCTAGTCATGTCTGTGAGTGTCAGAGTTTTACAATGCCTCATGGGATGTGTAGTTCTGCAACAGCTGGAGGGCCGTAGTTTGGAGATCCCTGCTCTTGACTGAAACCGCTGCATTTGAGAGTCCTTTATCATTGTATGTAAATAGATAATTGTATCCCTTTAGTCACTTCAAACTCTTTATGTTCTAGTTAAACCAGACCCCCCGGAGAATCTTTCGGCAGAGCCGATCTCCTTGTCGCCACGGAGGCTTAAAGTCACTTGGGCGTACCCCCCAACATGGCCCCAGGAGCCTCATTTCCAGCTGAAGTTCAGAATCCAGTACCGGCCAGTGCTCCACATGGTGTGGTCTGTGGTGAGTCCCCTGTCCTCTGTGTGTGTTCCTCTGTGTTACACAATGGTGTTTCTTGTACTATAACCATTTATTCTTTTTGATGCCACCGGCCCAGGTGGAGACGGCTAATTTGTCGGACATCATCACAGACGCATTAGACGGGGTGGAGCATATCCTGCAAGTGGGTGCCAGGGACTTCCTGGATGCGGGAACCTGGAGTGAGTGGAGCCCCGAGGCCCGAGCCACACCGTGGACCAGTGGGGAGCTTCCAGGTCTGTGCGCTGCAACACTTAATACATTCCAGCTCACACACAGACGAGACATTAGGAGAAATATTCATCTGACAATGCATTACCAGCTCTGTTCATTTTCTAATCTGGGGGCATTGCTTCAACGGTGGTAAATGTTGGTCATGCTCAGTGACAGTTAGAGACATGATGTGACATATCACAGAAAAGAGGAGTCAACATGGGGGCCCCCCAGGGGTGAATAGACGCATGGAGGCCCCCAGGGGTAAATAGACTGCAAATCATTGATATCAGTAGGATTGTATGAGTCACCATGGGGGAATTACCAGAGAGTGGTGCAAGCATAAAGCCTGCTCCACTCTTCTAAACTGAGAAAACAGAAGGAATGCTGGCCCTAATTAACAAAAGGGGAGCAAGTGGGGATTGGTGGCTGTTTTTTTTTTTATAGAACACTGCAGCATTCCGATTGTTAATTAGGTATCATTGGGATTGTAGCCCCCATGGGAAAATAGACCCCCAAATCATTGGTGTCAGTAAGACTGTTCCTCCCAGGTGAGAATAACCACCAAATTCTTGATCGCAGTGGCATGGTGACCTTCAGGGGATAGTAGACCCCAAATCAATGGTGTCAACGATATTCTGGCTCCTAAGGTTGACTAGACCCAAAATCATTGGTGTCAGTGATATTCTGCAGCCCCCCCCCCCCCCCCCAGGTCGACTAGACTCCAAATCATTGGTGTCAGTGGTATTCTGTCCTCCAGGATTGACTAGACCCCAAATAATTGGTGTCAGTAGGAGGACTGTGCCTACCAGGTGAGAATACCCCCCAAATTATTGGAGTCAGTGGCATGGTGGCCTCCAGGGGATAATAGACCCAAAATCATTGGTGTCAATGATATTCTGGCTCCCAAGTTTGACTAGACCCAAAATCATTGGTGTCAGTGGTGTTTTAACTTCCATGGGTGAATGGACCCCATATCATTGGTGTCTGTAGGACTGTGCCTTCCAGGTGAATTCTTGGTGTCAGTGGCATTGCCCCAGGGGATAATAAACCCCAAATCATTGGTGTCAGTAGTATTCTGTACCCCAGGGTCGACTGAACCTCAAATTATTGGTGTCAGTAATATTTTGACTCCCAGGGCTGAATAGACCCCAAATCACTGATATCAATAGGACTGTAGGAGTCTCCATGGGGGGGGGGTTTCCAAAGAGTGGCACTAGCCTAAAGCCTGCTCCACTCTTCTAAACTGAGGAAACAAAATAGATGCTGCTCCTTATTAACAAAAGGGGTGCAAAAGAGGAACTGTGGCTGATTTCTATATAGAAAACTGCCACATTGCCATTGTTTATTAGGCACAAACCCATTTTCACTCTGAAATAAAAACTGACGTGACACAGGTGACACAGAGAGACTTGAAACAGGTCCAAAGTCGCATGACAAGTCGTACAATTGTGAATGGGGCCTACGTGATTATATCAGCTGCTGAAAGTGCTTAAAACACTGATGGTGTAATATGACTTTAAATGGGCACTATCAAATTGGACATTTAAAGTGTAAATCCTTCCATATACCCAGTGAAGAGAAGGCCTCAGGTGATACACAGAGATGAAACAAATACATGAGTTGTACCTGTTTATCTGCAATCTTCTCTTCTCTACATCCATTTAAAGTTCACAATTTATACAGCTTGTCTGAGCTGTCAGAAAGCAGAGGGCGGAGGGAGAGGGGGAGCCCTGAGAGCTGATTGGAGGAAAGGGACCCCCCCCTCCACACAGCACACAGGAACAGAACTGAGGCTCTCAATCGCAGGCTGTGTGCTGAAGCTCCCTCCACTGTCACCTTATTATCTCCTGTTGTCAGCAAAACTTTTCAAAAGTGATGCATGCTGATAGCAGAGGAAGGAGGAAGCAGACAGAAATGACACTTAGTGCTCTGGAGTGAGACAAGTACACACTATAGAGTAGTGGTCTCCAAACTGCGGCCCGGGGGCCAGATGTGGCCCTTTGCTTGCTTTCATCCTGCCCTTGGAGCACTTTCAGCCACTGACACCAACAATGGGGCAAAATTCCCCCCATTGACACCAATAAATGGGGCACAATTCCTCCCAATGACACCAAAGATTGGGCACAATACCTTCCACTGACACCAACAATGGGGCATAATTCCCCCCACTGACACCAATGAAGGGGCAGAATTCTTCCAAATGATGCCAACAATGGGGCCCAATGACATTAACGATGGGGCACAATTCCTCCCACTTACACCAATAATGGGTTGCAATTACTTTCACTCTCTACTGATGTTGAGACCTTTATTACTCCCACCGGCCACAGTCTGGCCCTCCTAAAGTCTGAAGTACAGTAAACTGGCCCTTTGTTTAGAAAGTTTGGAGACCCCTGCTATAGAGGGATATGCTTTGTTCATATTTCATGCCTGAGGTTTACAACCACTTCCACTTGTTCTTCCCCAGCAGCTTATTGTGTTCTATTTTTTGCTCATTTCACAGGATCAGTCCCAGAGATCGGCAATGAAACCACTATAGAAGAGCCTGATCCTGAAATAAGGGAGCCATTTGGTAAGCTGTCAGTCAGAGTAACACCTGACCCATAGTCGTCTATTTTTTTTTTTTTTTATATTTTTGGATGAGATGACGCTGCAATGGAGGTGTATGGAAGGTTCGAATGGCACCGAACATTTTTGCTGGTTCTGAACTGAATAGGCAGCATTGAAAATTGAGGAATCTCCTGTGGTTGGATAAGGGTCAGTACCCACAGGGAGAGAGACAGTACTGGAGATACAGGAGCATGTCTGAGGCTGCATGGGGGTGTGCAGAGGCACTCAGGGTGCACTGGAGTCATAGGATGACACAGGATACTCTGGGGCTACTGGAAATCTGGGGTCTGAATTGATGCAGTATGGTCTGGGGTCACTGGAGGACACAGGAGCACTGGGGATCCCAGGGTCATTGGAGATATTAGAAACCTCATAATGGGCACAGCAGATGAGCAGACCCGGGAACTCAGCACAGGGATGGTGGGAGGCCCTCATAATGACCGCCACAGGTGTACAGACCCAGGAACTCATCACAGTGATGATGGAACCCATCAAAGTGGGCACAGCAGGTGTACAGACCTGGGAACTCATCACAGTGATGATGGAACCCATCAAAGTGGGCACAGCAGGTGTACAGACCTGGGAACTCAGCACAGGGATGGTTGGAACCCCTCATAATGGGCACAGCAGGTGTACAGTCCCGGTAACTCAGCAGAGGGATGGTGGGAACCCCTCATAATGGGCACAGCAGGTGTACAGACCTTGGAACTCATCACAGTGATGATGGAACCCCTCATAATGGGCACAGCAGGGGTACAGACCTGAGAACTCAGCACAGGGATGGTGGGAACCCCTCATAATGAGCACAGCAGGTGTACAGACCTTGGAACTCATCACAGTGATGATGGAACCCCTCATAATGGGCACAGCAGGTGTACAGACCTGAGAACTCAGCACAGGGATGGTGGGAACTTCTCATAATGAGCACAGCAGGTGTACAGACCCAGGAACTCATCCCAGGGATGGTGGGAACTTCTCATAATGGGCACAGCAGGTGTTCAGACCCAGGAACTCATCCCAGGGATGGTGGGACCTTCTCATAATGGGTACAGCAGGTGTACAGACCCAGGAACTCAGCACAGGGATGGTGGGAACCCCTCATGAGCACAGCAGGTGTACAGACCTGGGAACTCATCCCAGGGATGGTGGGAACTTCTCATAATGGGCATATCTGGTGTACAGACCCAATGCAGTGATCTAACCAATAGAATCGCTGAGAGACAGAAGAGACTGTCAAGGGTTCAACTGTCAAACATCTACCAAGTGCTCAGATACCATTGTCCATCCTTATTCCTGTAATAAGTTGAAGTTCATACTCTATTTCCTGGACTAACACGTGTCCACATTTACTTTCTGCAGCAGACCACGGTGACCCCGCAGAGAAAGTGGCAGTACTCATCTCGCTGGGAGTCTTTGCATTTGTTGTGCTGGCCCTTTTCCTGATCGCTGGCGCCTTCATCTGGTAAGTGTCATCACTGCAGGTTTTATATTATCCAGCCCATACCTTTCCTTTTATACTGTGTATCGGTGCCTCTTCTGAGCCAATGCACCCTTTCTCAGCCTTTTTTCACCCAATGGGAAAATGCACCTTAGAACCCCCTTTTCACGTTGGTGGTTAGAGTGCCACCACCAACGTAAAAAGACCATTGGTGCCATGCTGGCTCTGCCAAATGGTGATGCCCCTGTAACAATAAAGGTGCCATCAGATGGGAGGTCAACCAGCCACAGCTCAGCCCAAGGAACCCCTAATGATCTCCAGAAGAACCCTGGTTAGGGATGTAGACGTGACCTTTCTTTGTCGCTTGCAGGATGAGAGTGGACCGGACCGTGAAATACGGTGGGATGAAAGCAGACTTCCTGACAGCCATTCATATGAAAGCCCTCCCAAGTAAGTCTCACTGGAGGCCAGGGGTAATATATTTAAGTAGAATCGCCTTAATGTTCCTGATCTTTGTAACTCATAGCCGGGATGAAGTCTGCAGTGAAAGGTTCAATTATCTTTTCCATTTTGTAGCATACACTAGAAAATGATTATTAGTTGCATTGGTTCTATGACAGAATAGTCTGCGCTACTTTCTATAACTTTGGAAAGTCTGCCTCCTGCTGGCCGAAATGTGCAATTTCCCTGATTGCAACAAGTTGTCCCAAAATACCGACTGCCATAAAAACAAGGAATTTTTAGTGCGCCCCTCCTAAAGGAAATAGGGAACTCGCAGCTCTTGTCTTCTTTGTGCCAGTACCCCTTCGACCATTAAAAAAAATGTGTGTGTGTGTGTGTGTATATATATATATATATATATATATATATAACCAAAAGTATTGGGACGCCTGCCTTTATACTCACATGAACTTTACTTTAACCACTTCAGCCCCGGAAGATTTGGCTGCTCAATGACCAGGCGGTTTTTTTGCGATACGGCACTGCGTCGCTTTAACTGACAATTGCGCGGTCATGTGAGGCTGTAGCCAAACAAAATTGACGTCCTGTTTTCCCCACAAATAGAACTTTCTTTTGGTGGTATTTGATTGCCTCTACGGTTTTTATTTTTTGCTCTATAAACAAAAGAAGAGCGACAATTTTGAAAAAAAAACACAATGGGGGTTATTTACTAAAGGAAAATCCACTTTGCACTGCAAGTGCACTTGGAAGTACAGTCGCTGTAGATCCGAGGGGGATATACAAGGAAAATAAAAAACAGCATTTTAGCTTGCACATGATTGGATGATAAAATCAGCAGAGCTTCCGTTAATTTCAGATCCACCCCTTAGATTTAGAGCGACTGCGCTTCCAAGTGCACTTGCAGTGCAAAGTGGACTTGCCTTTCGTAAATAACCCCCAATATCTTTTACTTTTTGCTATATAATAAATATCCCACATTTTTGATAAAAAAAAACAATTTTTTTTTATAGCTGCAAAGGGTGGGCCAACTCAATATTGAACCCTACGGACTAAGACTGGGATGTCATTAAAGTTCATGTGTGTGTAAAGGCAGGTGTCCCAATACTTTTGGTAACATAGTATATATATTGTGCCAAACCTCCAAATTTCGCTTTCATTAAACCATTATAACAGTATTCTTTATCTGAAATTCCCCTGAATTTTAATCCCCTTGTTCATGTAATAAGCTTCTGCACAGAAGTCTGCCCAGAGCTTAAGCAAAACTCAATCCAGAAATAATAAAATAAAAAAAAAAAACCAAGCTTTTGCTGCAATATAAACCTCCAATACAATATTTTCCCACCGCAGTACATTTTTTCCACCACTAGATGTCCTCAGTTTGGTGGGCACCATCATTTAACCTATTAAAGTGGAGCTCTTCCCAAAAGGGGGAGTTCTGCTTGTTTGTGCCCCCCCCCCACCCCCACTGTCACATTTGGCACTTTTTGGGGGAGCAGGTACCTGTTTTTCACAGGTACCTGCTCCCACTTGCTGCTAAGATCGCTCCCCTTCCCCTGCAGTCCTCTGGGGCACATCACAGGTCCCAGGAGACTACAGGACCATTCACAAGGTGGCAGCGTGGCTCACGCATGCACAGTAGGAAACCGGCGCCTGCACCCGAAGTGTCCTTATATTGAAAAGTTAGCAGTATTTGTAGCTGTTGACTTTTAGGAGCCTGGGACTCCTTTTTAAGTCTAGGTTGTCCCGGATAAGCCCCCAACCTGTGAATGAACACTGAAAAAAGAAGCAGCACAGCGATGATTACACTTCTCTGTCACTGTGCATTCTCCTACGATCAGCATGCTTCTTGTAGTGCCACCCCCCCTAATCCAAACGTCCAGCCCCTAATCTACATGCAGGGCGCTGGACACATAGATTTTAATGGAGTTTTTTTTTTTTTTTTTAGAAGCACATGATTAGAGCCTGAGGCTCTAATTGGCTTAAAAAAGGGTGGGCTTCGAGTGCAGAGCACTGCGCACGGAGCCCACTAAGTTGTGTGACATTAGCCAATTAATATTGGCTAATGTCTTCCTGTTTCTCCTCTTGGCCAATCAGGAAGCAGGTCCTGAGACTCGATTGGCCGGCAGTCCTAAGCCTCGATTTGCCGTGGGTTCTAAGTTCTGATTGGCTGGGAGGAGAAGCGACCACCAGGACTCTGGGGGGGGGGAGCAGTGGGGGGGAGCGTGACCTGGATTAGGCAGGTGCTGGGGGGGGGGTTGGCTGGCTGGGGGAGTTGCTGGCTGGCTGGGGAAGCCACCGGACGCCCCCCCCCCCCCGCCCCAAGAAAATTAAGCACCAGCCGCCACTGATTGGGAACTGTCTCTGGGGTGGTCTAGCAGTGAACTGCTAAAATGAACCTTGCCTAAAGTTACCTGTATACCATACTGAGAACAGGTAACTCATCTTGGTCTGACTATAGATAAACATTATGATCAAATGATAGGCATTCTTGGCAATGTGCTTAAAGTGGTTGTGGGGGGCGAGGACGGCTTCGGAGGAAGCACACATGAGTGCCTCCATAGCAAGCAGCTTACTGTGGTGGGCATCGTTGGGGGGAGGGACCAGAAGGGGACCCGAGAAGAGGAGGATTGGCGCTGCTCTGTGCAAAACCATTGCACAGAGCAAATAAGTGTGGCATGTTTGTTAATTTAAAAAAAAATGAAACACCTTTAAGCAGTGGCGTCGCTATGGGGTGGCTTTTGGGGCTATAGCCCCGAATCTGGAGACCATAGCCCCGAGTCTCTGCAGGGGTCCCCAAGGGGAGGGGAGGCTCTCTGGGGACCCTGATGTTAGTGGGGGGGTCTCTGGGGACCCTGATGCAAGGGGGAGGCTCTCTTGGGACCCTGATGCAAGGGGGAGGCTCTCTGGGGACCCTGATGTAAGGAGGGGGGCTCTCTGGGGACCCTAATGTAAGCGGGACTCTCTGGGAACCCTGATGTAAGTGGGGGGCTCTCTGGGGACCCTGATACAAGGGGGAGGCTTTTTGGGGACCCTGATGTAAGGAGGAGGCTCTCTGGGGACCCTGATGTAAGGGGGGGCTCTCTAGGGACCCTGATGTAAGGGGGGGGTTCTCTGGGGATATATACACACACACACGTATATTACTGTATATACACGTGTATGCCCGCCCAAGTGTATGACTTTCTTTACTACGCTGCTATGGGCTCTAGCCCCAGATCTTTTGTAGACCTAGCAACAATCCTGCCTTTAAGTCATATTAGGTCTAATGCTAACGAAACCTCTATTCATATTTTCTTTAACCCTCTTTTCTTTCCTCAGAAACACAGATTTTGTAGTTATGCAAGGAGAAAAAATGAAGTCCCGATCTGGCAAATAAACCATTTTCCCCGGGAGGAGGAGAAATGGATCTGTGGAATATCATGACTCTCTACCATGGACAATAGAGAGAGACAGATGAGATAAAATTGGCTGTTTTGGAGGCGCTGCCGTTCCATTAGCTGTCCACCGGAGGGCAGACAAGCACCTTTCATCAGATCTGCAGTTTGCTTTTTTCTCCTGGAGGGCATAACTGACAAGGCGCTCGCCTTTACGGCAGCTCACTAGGATAACATAAAAAAACAAAAACAATAAACACTCTAAAACAACGTCAGAAAACCATAATGCAAAAGACCTGGTAGACTAAACACTAATCATGACTGATAGCAAACCTCAGGAGCCAGGTGCAAAATGTGACAAACTTTTTGGAAAGTTTTATTGTCAATGGAAGCTCATGTTCCAGGACACTTAAGGAAGCGTCTCAAGTGCTGACTGGCTTCTGAATTCTGCATACATTTTTTTTTTTCATCCTTGAACTAACCGGACTGTCCGGTGCCGTGCCGGCTGTCGACTGTAGTTCAACGAACCGATCAATGCTGCTACCACATAGACTTTTCTTCATGGTGTTCTGCAGTCATGCAGCTGTTGTGCTTATATTACAAGGACGATATACGTGGCTGAAAGATGGCGGAACTGCTGGTCTTATGGAGCCCATCAGCCTAATGTAGGCTTCATTGACTTGGATGCCATATCTGTAGAGTTGGGCACAGTCCATTAGATACCAAACGGTTTATAGAGCTAATCTGCATGTGAAGTCTAGACCAGAGTTGGCTTCACCAGGGAGTTGGGGGGCAGTGCCTCTCATGTTTCATGGAATTACGTAGTATTTCAAACCAATTGTAATAACAAAACCACCCGCAGTACTTGGACAAGGTCCCAAGGTGAAAAGCCAAAGTCCACCCATTCCCCCATGAGCTGTGAACTGCATAAGTTGAGGTTTTGGTATAATGACCAGCTGGTTTAGGAGGGGCATATGATGCTCTTTTTGGACCCTGCTGAAGCATCCAAGATTGCCACCTCTTCTGCCTACCTATCAAGCCCAGCCCTGGCCATCCTGACCACCCCAGATCAAATTCTGGTTTTGGTTTGTTCATAAAGTGCATCCGGAACCTGTGCATGGGGCCAAGTTCTTTCAATAATCTGGATGTCTACCTTGGAGGGATGGTGTTAATCAGGGTTCTCCAAACTTCCTAAGCAAAGCGCCAATTTACTGTCCTTCAGGCTTTAGGGGGCCAGAGGGAGTAGAAAATACCCTGGCATCAGTGTCCCATCATTGGTTGTAGTGGGTGGAATAGTGCCCCATTGTTGATTTCAATGAGAAAAGTATTCCCCCATTGATGGTGTGAGTAGAGGGAATGGTGCCTCATCATTGGTATCAGTTGGTGTAATAGTGCCCTAATTGCCAGATAGAGGCAAACAAAGGGACACATCTGGCACTCCAGGCCATAGTTTGGAGACCACTGGTATAAATGAACAGATAGGGCAGTGTAAGCAGCCCATCATCACAACGTTCCATGGCGAATTTAGGGAAGCATGCTTCAGAACCTTCGCAGAGTACAAGCTGATATTATTTTGAGAAACCAAAAGTCATGGTCCTCAATAAAAAGTGTACATAGTATGAGATATTTCTGGACACCTGAAGCCTCTTGGCTCCTATAGGTCCAGGGGTTCGAGCCAGAACTAATTATGGCATTAAAGGGGTGTCTATGTTCAGTAAGGATGTTGAGGCTCCCTGGAAATTTTGGTTTTGGTATAATGACAAGCTGGACTACAAGGGGCATTTTGGAGGTTAGAGATCCTTGTGATGTCACATTTCAGGGACAGCAATTCACTGCCATATCCAACCTATGAGAACACGTAGGGAAAACCAAGGTGACCCTCATTGGCTACCCTCCTCCGAGTTGTGTCACAGTAACAATGTCTCTCTCCTAGTTCTATTGGCTTGTTAAACCATTGGAAGAAAGGAGGGAAGCTTGGAATTTAAAAAAAAAGTAAGAGGGTCTTTCAAGGTTTTCTTCAGTTGCTTCAAGAAGAACTTGGAAACTGTACTTCTCTATGTAGTACCATGTTCTTTGCCTCCTGCAAACTCAGGAGGTAACACTCAAGCCTCGTACACACGATCGGATTTTCGGCAGGGAATTGTGTGATGACAGACTGTTGGCCTAAAATCCAACCGTTAGTACGCTCCATCAGACAATTGTTGTCCAACTTTCCGCCGACAAATGTTGGATGGCAGGCTAGTAAATTTTCGGCGGACAATGGTCTGTTGTCAGATTTTCCTATCGTCTGTACACAAGTCCATCACACAAAAGTCCAAAGTACAAACACGCATGCTCGGAATCAATGCTCACCAAACACGACATTAGCAGAAGGTGCCCAAAGGGTGGCGCTCAAGAGCTGAAATTCCTCGTAGAGCGTCACTACATTCATGTTTGTTGGACGACAATTGTGTACCGTTTGTATGCAAGACAAGTTCTTGGCACACGCCCTTCGGACTAAAGTCTGACGCTTTGTTGGCCAACAATCCGACCGTGTGTATGAGGCTTAAGACTCCTATTATTCTGTTGTTCCCGAGAGCTGGGAGGACTGAAATCCAACTGCACAAAAAACAAGAGTTTGCATTTACTTTCAGGTCAGGCTGCTATACCAGATTTGACCAGTAGATGTTGCTACGGTGAAATTGCAGTTTTCTCTCCAGAAAATAGCTGCAGTTGGATTCCCTCTGTTCTTCCTGGAAATCCACTTTATTCATGGATAACACCATAATCTCTACACAAGGGGGGACACTTATAAAACTAATGCAGGATAAAAAAATGAAAAAAAAATAAAAATAAAAAATGAGTACTTCAATCTTGCAAAATTTAGAATCAGCAGTTTATAAATGTCCCTGATTTTCACTGTTTGCACTTTTCTTACCTTTTACAGGCCTTCAGTATGGAGACAAACTGTACTAGTCAGCTGGTTAAGCTATAGGCTAATAAGGGAACTCAGTTAACAAGCTGTATATCAATTACCTGGGCATTAATCTAGGATTGTGTTCTATACAGAGCAACTCCTTTAACCAATGTGAAAGCAGCGATTTAAAGTGACCCCGCACCCAGTAGATTTAGTCTTAATTCCTCTGTTTACTCTCTATCAGCCCACATACCTGTAGACTTGTGCTGATTTGGAAAGTTGGCTCCATCCATGGTTCACCAAATGTTGCCCATTTGTTGTTGGGTGCCACCATCTTGTCTCCGATTTCAGAGGCCCCGGTGACAACATCCTAATGATGCAGTAAACTAGGACTATATATAAAGAGCCAGTCTACATGATCCCACACTCTCAGAAGTGTCAATTTCTGCAGCAGTAAAATGGTGTCTGAAACTGGGCAAAGAGGAACTTTTTGGAGAACATAAAGTGGAGGCTCTGTGCAGAGGCACAACTAAACTCTTCAGGGCACCTGTGCTAGAAACCATGAAGGGCCCCCCTGACCCCATGCTGGGGCCATTTCTATCAGTCCTAGGGCCCTTGTTACTGGTCCTGAGGCCTTTGCCACCGGTCCTGGCTCCCTTCCCACTGGTCCCAGAGCCCTTCCCATCAGTCCCAGGTCCTTCCCACTGATTATTCAGGAAACAGAACAAGGGTGCACACACCGCTTCAAGCTAAAAAATGGACAGACCTGATCCAAGGTGCTGAGCCCGGCTCATCACCGTAGGCAATATCAAGAAGAGAAGAAAAGATTGATCGCACACTTGAATCCAAAAGATGCTGTAGAATTTTCTTTATTGTCATGAGCCAGACAAAATTGCAACGATGATCAGTTGACGCGTTTCACACGAAAAGAACCGTGCTTGTTCATCACGTTGTGAACAAGCATGGTTCTTTTCGCGTGAAACGCGTCAACTGATCATCGTTGCAATTTTGTCTGGCTCATGACAATAAGCATGGTTCTTTTCATGTAAAACGCGTCAACTGATCATCGTTGCAATTTTGTCTGGCTCATGACAATAAGCATGGTTCTTTTCATGTAAAACGCGTCAACTGATCATCGTTGCAATTTTGTCTGGCTCATGACAATAAGCACGGTTCTTTTCATGTGAAACGCGTCAACTGATCGTCATTGCAATTTTTTCTGGCTCATGACAATAAAGAAAATTCTACAGCATCATTTGGATTCAAGTGTGCGATCAATCTTTCCTTCTCCCCTTCCCACTGATCCCGGGTTCTTTACTCCTGTTGCAGGGCCCTTTATTACGGTCCTGCAGCATTACCCTTTCACATGTTCTGCTGAGGGCCCCCTTCCTGACCATCTTGGGGGGGCCAGAGCCCAGTGACAAGTGCTACCTTTGCAACCCTGGTAGTTCACTGGTGAGTTCCAAAAATGAACTCAATGAGCCAGTGGCGGGACTACCAGGGTTGCATAGGTCACACTTTCCACCACTGGCTCAGTGAATTTGGTTTTGGCACTTCTCACTGCTGTAGTGAGCTTAAGTCATCGGGACAAGGTCTCTTTATTAAGAACTGTGCAGAAGGGAGGGATCAGAAGTCACACCATGAGATAAATTGGCTGGTCGGTTTTTGGAAGTGTTTTGTGGTTGCCCATCCCTATACTCCAATGGCTCATATTTACTATGACTTCACTATTTATCTTATTAAAGGTGTCTCAGCACATACAGAGGGGGCAAGGTGCATGACTGCCAATGGGGTGGACATGCCATTTTTGTTGCTGCACAAGGGCCTCCTGGGATTTAGGGGCCCATGTATACTAGATCTGAGTCAAATGGGTGCTGGGACCCCTCCTGTTGGCCTGTAGACTTGGACACAGGTCACTTCTATCTACCTGCCAAGCCATACTCCATGAATAGGTGGCTTTACTTTGCCAGCAGCTGCGCAGTAGGAGCCAAATGTTGATCTTACACAGGGGCCTATTGGAGACTCTGTCAACCACTGACTGCCCATAATACCGGGTGCTTCCATCCTAATTATCTGATCTTGATTGTGCGTGTGCCAAAACTTACTGACCTTCTCAGGTGATGGACGAAAAACAGCTGCATCCAGTTTATGTTAGGTCTGCTGATTAGTATTCAGATGTGTGATTGCAAATATATGAAGTATCTTTTAACTTTAGACTCCATCATTTGTATATAGGAGTATATAGTATGTTATGCAATTTTTTTTCTTCCGGGTCACTCAAAAGTGACACATTTTGGTGGATCCTGGTGTGCTGTGTTCAGGGCTGCTGTTAGAACATGTGGCCCTATAATGCCTACCTGATAGGTACCAATCGCTCACTGTGTTCATTCAGGAAAGGAAGAGGCCAGTAAATGACATACTTACCGGTCTCTTCCCCTGCTCTCCATTCTGAAACATCTCCTTATGCTTCAGTAATGAATGGACACAGGAGTGATTATTACCAATCGCTCACTGTGTTCATACAGGAAAGGAAGAGGCCGGTAAATTACATATTTACAGGCCTCTTTCCCTGCTCTCCATTCTGAAACATCTCCCTATGTGGCCGCAGGGGAGAGGGGAAGCCGGCAGTGCTGCAGGGGGAAAGGACCACACATAGAGGGTGCCCTGACAGCATATTGAAGATGTGCTAGAACCAATCCCCTTGCAGTGCAGCCAGAGGGAGAAAGAGGAGGAGAAGCTGCAATGCTGTAGTGGCAGAAGAGGATTGGTGTCTCCAATAAGACAGTGCATCCAGCCCTCCTGCTCAGCAAGTGCCCGGGCCCCCCTTTTTTAACTGATGTGGCCCCGGGCTCCAGTACAAGGGGGCTGGCTGTACTGCCTTATCAGCGGCCCTGGCCATTGGCTTCCTATATGTCTTGGATACTCCCAACAGTGAGATCTCTCTGCCATCGTAACTGGCTCTGCTGCTGTCCAGCTGGAAGTTTTGGGTGTTCCCATCTGACGGGGGGGTTCAAACTCTTCCCCGCTCCATTCAAAACTAAAAAAAAAACCTAAAAAACTATACATAGACTTTAGAAAACCATGGATGCCTTTCTGGGAAGAAAAAAAAAAACAAAAAACTTTCAGTGGTTTCCCTATGTGAGGCTGTAAGCTGATAAAAATGATACATTCTTCTGTATTTCCCTGCAGTTGAATCAGCCAATCAATTTTTTGTTTGTTTGTTTTTTGGTGTGATCAGCGAAATGTATATAATTGTATCGATCTGTGTCAGTGTTTTATAAATTGTGTTACTTTTTTGTACATTGTCATTTTATACATCCAGGGAGGGAAGGGAGGATGGTGGCCAAAACTGCCTTTTAAATCCGTGTGCTGTGCTTTGTGTTTAGTAGTGCTGCACAGCGGCTGTGTCTTACTGCTCCTCCTTCTAAATGCCCCTATCCATCGCCTGGTGGGAAAATTCAAAGCTTAGAAATAGATTCAGAAAGATATTGGACACAAACGGAATAGGTGAACAAGATTGTCAAATAAAAAAATAAATCCTTAGGAGCCCAAAGTCTTTATTGTTCAACTGCTTACATCAAGCAGGGCAACGCGTTTCGGAGGGCCTCACAATCCCCCTTTTTCTGGGTTGCATTTCATATTTTTTTTTTGTATTGTTAGTTGTAATTCTGGTTTATAAAAGTTTTTATGTTTGTATTTTATGCACTTCCGGACTGCCTCCTGTAGCTTTACTGCTACAGTGCTGCCCTGATCCGCTGTATCACATATATATCCAGCATTTCCGCACGTGCCTGCCAAGCTGGCTGTGCTGTCATTTGCTACATCACAAGCCAATAAGCGGGTCCCAGCCAAAGATTTATGGCCGAGACCTGCTGATCGACTGAGCGAATGACAGAAGAGAGCCCTGTGTTGGTAAACAACACAGAGCTCTCTACGGAGAGGAGTGATGCAGCTGTTTTTTTTTTTTTTTTTTTTTTTTTAGTAAAACCCAGAACGCTGCTTAATAAAACTTATCAGGCACACAGTTAAAGTGGTTGTAAACCCTCAAATTTTTTTTTTTTAATAACATACATTTCTATACTCACCTGCTCTGTGCAATGCTTTTGCACAGAGCAGCTCCTACCCTCTACTTCTGGGGTCCCCCACCGGCGCTCCAGGCCCCTCCTCTTCATCGGGTGCCTCCAAGGAAAGCCTCTTCATCGGGTGCCCCCAAGGAAAGCCTCTTCACCGGGTGCCCCCAAGGAAAGCCTCTTTATCGGATGCCCAAAGCCTCTTCATCGGGTGCCCTCAAGGAAAGCCTCTTTATCGGGTGCCCCAAAGGAAAGCCTCTTCACCGGGTGCCCCCAAGGAAAGCCTCTTCATCGGGTGCCCCCAAGGAAAGCCTCTTTATCGGGTGCCCCAAAGGAAAGCCTCTTTATTGGGTGCCCCCAAGGAAAGCCTCTTCATCGGGTGCCCCCATGGAAAGCCTCTTTATCGGGTGCCCCCAAGGACAGCCTCTTCATTGGGTGCCCCCAAGGACAGCCTCTTCATCGGGCGCCCCCAAGGAAAGCCTCTTCATCGGTGTCCTCTTCATTCGGTGTCCTCTTCATCGGGTGTCCTCTTCATCGGGTGTCCTCTTAAATGGGTGTCCTGTTCATTGGGTGTCCTGTTCATTGGGAGTTCTCCTCATCGGGTGTCCTCTTCATCGGGTGTCCTCTTCATCGGTGCCGTCTTCATCAGGTGTCCTCTTCATTGGGTGTCCTCTTCATTGGTGCCCTCTTCATTAGTTGTCCTCTTCATCGGGTGTTCTCTTCATTGGGTGTCCTCTTCATCGGTGCCCTCTTCATCGGGTGTCCTCTTCATTGGGTGTGCTCTTCATTGGGTGTCCTCTTCATTGGTTGTCCTCTTCATCGGGTGTTCTCTTCATCGGGTGTCCTCTTCATCGGTGCCCTCTTCATCGGGTGTCCTCTTCATTGGGTGTCCTCTTCATCGGTGCCCTCTTCATTGGTTGTCCTCTTCATTGGGTGTTCTCTTCATTGGGTGTCCTCCTCATCGTCGGTCCTCTTCATTGGGTGTCCCCTTCATCGGGTACCCACAAGGAAAGTTATTTTCCAATGGGGGGTACCCATGTGTGCTCGCTCCCGAGTCCCACTACTGCGTCCATTGACACAGACAGCGGGACTAAGCCCCATCCCCGTGTCACCAGATTTGATTTACAGCAGCAGGAACCAATGGCTCCCGCTGCTATCAATCTATCCAATGAGGAGAGAGACAGTGGTGGGAGCTGCTGCTCGCTGGATCAAATGGGCTCGGGTAAGGAAAACGGGAGGGGGGGTCTGGGGGAAGCTGCACCTTTAAGGCTTTAGAACAGGGGTCTCAAACTAGTGGCCTTCCAGCTGTTTTGCGGAACTACAAGTCCCATCATGCCTCTGCCTATGGGAGTCATGCTTGTAACTGTCAGCCTTGCAATGCCTCATGGGAATTGTAGTTCTGCAACAGCTGGAGGGCCACCAGTTTGACACCCCTGCTTTAGAACCACTTTAACCCTTTGATTGCCCCTAGATGTTAACCCCTTCCTAGCCAGTGTTGTTAGTACAGTGACAGTGTATAGTATTAGCACTGATCACTGTAATCTGGTTACTGGTGATGTCAGTGTCAGTTCCTACAAAGTGTCAGTTATTTTCAGATTTACCGCCGCACTATCACACTCCCACTAAAAGTCGCTGATCACTGCCATTAGTAGTATAAAAAAATTTAAAAATTTCAGTATACATCCCATAGTTTGTAGACACTATAACGTTCATGCAAACCAATCAATATACACTTATTGGGATTTTTTTTAAACCAAAGACATGTAGCAGTATACATTTTGCCCCAAAATTTATGAAGAAATTAGATTTTTAACATTTTTTTTATTGAATATGTTTTATAGCAGAAAGTAAAAAATATTGTTTTTTTTTCAGAATTTCAAAGTTGTCAGTATTTTTTCGTTTATATAATAAAAAAAACCCCCAGTGGTGATCAAATACCAACAAAAGAAAGCTCTGTTTGTGTGAAAAAAATTATATAAATATCGTTTGGATACAGCGTTGCATGACTGTGCAATTACCAGTTAGAGTAGCGCAGTGCTGAATAGCAAAAAATGGCCTGGTCATGAAGGGGGGGGGGGGGTGAAACCTTCCAGAGCGGTTATGGTTATACTTTTTCCTCCAGCCCTGATAAAGGGGGATTGTGCGGCCCTCTGAAACGCGTTGCCCTGCTTGTTGTAACCAGTTGAACAATAAAGACTTTGGACTCCTAAGGATTTTTCCTTTGTGATGAAGCAGAATTACTACTAGCACTGCTAAAAAAAAATATGCAATTCTGCTTTCTCACTATTTGTATGTGTGTTATTTTAAACTTTTCCTCCAGCTCTGATTAAAGGGGATTGTATGCCCCTGGAATGCATACCTATTTTCCAAAAAAAAAAAATCTCATCTTGTATTTGTCTAAATCAGGAGTCTCCAAACTTTCTAAACACAGAGCCAGTTTACTGTCCTTCAGACTTTGAGGGGGGGGGGGGGGCACTGTGCCCAGTGGGAGTAGAAAATGCCTTGGCATAAGTGGGAGCAATTGTCAGTGGGAGGAATTGTGCACCATCGTTGGTGTCATTGTGTGGAATAGTAACCCGTCATTGGTGTCAGTGGGAGAAATTGTGCCCCATTGTTGATATTTTGGGGAGGAATAGTGCCCCGTCATTAGTGTCAGTGGGAGAAATTGTGCCCCATAATTGGGAGGAATAGCGCCCCATCATTGGTGTTAGCGGAAGGAATTTTGCCCCATCGTTGGTGTAATTGGGAACAATTTTGCCCCTTTGTGGGATTAGTGGGAAAAATTATACCCAATCGTCGGTGTCAGTGGGAGGAATAGTGATCCATTGTTGGCGTCAGTGGGAGAAATTGGGCCTTCTTCTGCTTTAACCTCAAATTCTATATCGATTGGATCTCCACCCTTGTAACAGTGAGGGATTGGTGTCATTGGGAGGAACAGCGCCCCATCATTGGTGTTAGTGGAATGAATTTTGCCCCATCGTTGGTGTAATTGGGAACAATTTTGCCCATTTATAGGGTCAGCGGGAGAAATGATGCCCCATAATTGGTGTCATTGGGAGGAATAGTGCCCCATTGTTAGTATTTTTTGGGAGGAATAGCGCCCCATCGTTGGTGTCAGTGGGAGAAATTATGCCCCATAATTGGTGTCATTGGGAAGAATAGTGCCCTGTAATTGGTGTCATTGGGAGGAATAGCACCCCATGATTGGTGTTAGTGGAAGGAATTTTTCCCTATCGTTGGTGTAATTGGGAACAATTTTGCCCCTTTGTGGGGTCAGTGGAGAGAAATTATACCCAATCGTTGGTGTCAGTGGGAAAAATTATGTACCATAATTGGTCTCATTGGGAGGAATAGTGTCCCATCATTGGTATTTTTGGGAGGAATAGTGTCCCATCATTGGTGTCATTGGGAGGAATAGTGCCCTATAGTTGGTGTTAGTGGAAGGAATTTTACCCCATCGTTGGTGTAATTGGGTACAATTTTGCCCCTTTGTGGGGTCAGAGCGAGAAATTATGCCCCATAATTGGTGTCACTGGGAGGAATAGTGCCCCATTGTTAGTATCTTTGGGAAGAATAGTGGCCCATTGTTGGTGTCATTGTGTGGAATAGTAACCTGTCAATGGTGTCAGTGGGAGAAATTGTGCCCCATGATTGGTGTCATTGGGAGGAATAGTGCCCCATTGTTGGTATCTATGGGAAGAATAGTGGCTCATCGTTGGTGTCATTGTGTGGAATAGTAACCTGTCAGTGGGAGAAATTGTGCCCCATGATTGGTGTCATTGGGAGGAATAGTGCCCCATCATTGGGGTTAGTGGAAGGAATTTTGCCCCATCGTTGGTGTAATTGGGAACAATTTTGCCCCTTTGTGGGGTCAGTGGGAGAAATTATGCAGTTTGGAGACCTCTGGTCTAAATGATTCATTGTTTTTCCCATAAATTAGCACAGAACCTGAGATAAAGTTTCAGGCATCCCCAGCACTGACCTTTTTTTTTTTTTTTTTTTTTTTACTGCCTTGAGCCTTTTATTTTTGCTGATGTTCTTGCCATATGTCTGCAGGGTTGCTGGAGGATGCAAGGTTTCTGTGACGGATCATGTGATTATAGAAGGTAGACACGCCCACTCAGGAAGGTAGTGCAATAGCCTGCTTCAGCATTTGCAACATAAAAGCAGGCAAGAATCAACAATGAAGTGTGCTTAAAATGTTATGGTGTGTATGTAATCGACATGTAGAGGATTGATTTTTTTTTTTTTTTCCCTTAAAGTTGGCATATTGGCAGAATTAAAAATTAGACATATAATGTGGTCCATCATAGGAAAAAAAACATAGAAAAAAAAAAGAAAATAATAATAATAAAAAAAATAATTATAGATTTTTTTTTTTTTTTAAGCTATTCGTTTAGTAAAAATGCTGGTACATTTTTTTTTCCATACGAATGAAGCAAAATCAAATGTTCTTCTATTTGCCCTGAATGTTATTCATTCATTGAAAAAAAAACAAAGTGGTTTGGCAAACTACTACAATACGACCAGTAGATGGAGCTGATTACCAATGATCCTTAGCTCTATCTAGTGGCCATAATTGGTATTTCCCCCAAAACTATTTATCATACATTGCATTGGAAAACCATGGAAATGATCCTCATAAGCAGAGTCCACCCTACGAAGGTCGGGCATACACGCAGCGACTACCTAGAAACAATGCTTCTTACTCCACGCCTGTCCATCACAGACCCCCCACCCCCCTTCCTCGCCGTCGCGTGGTCTGTGATTTAGCCTGTATATAAGCAATAACTCTAGATATGGACAGCATCTGTCCACACAGCTAGTATAATCTGTATATCTCAGTTGGATGTATGTTAGTCACTTCCCATGTGTGTGATTTGTGAAGACGGTTGTAAGAATTCACGTATCGGAATGCTGTTTAGATTTATAAAGCTCGTATTCTGCCCAGTATTATAGGAATTGTATTATTATCAGTGACAGAACACTATCACAGTGCAGAAATACATCCTAACCGTTGTCCTTGCTGATGGCTTTTTATAGGATTTCCACCTTCAGATGGCTTGTCTTCAGGGGTGGGCAGAAGGGAGAGCTGCCCTGGGCGCAGAGAAGCAAGGGGGCAAAAAATAGAGGTGGCACACCCATTCTACGGTGGGTATTAACAGTGGAGGAGGGGGGGGCAATTCTGGATCCTTGCCCTGGGTGCTAGGCGACCCTGTCCCGGTACTGCTTGTCCTGGTAGAAGATGCTCCATCCGTGATGGGAAATGAACCCTTTAAAATGCATAGAGAGAGAGACAGTGGGGCAACAGGAGCCATATCAGCCTGTTGGGAGCCCGTGGGGTAACAGGAGCCAATGCAGCCTATTGGGAACCAGTGGGGCAAAAGTAGTCATAGCAGCTTATTGGGAGCCAGTGGGGTAACAGTAGTCATAGCAGCCCATTGGGAGCCAGTGGGGTAACAGTAGTCATAGCAGCCTATTGGGAGCCAGTGGGGTAACAGGAGCCCTAGCAGTCTATTGGGAGGCAGTGGGGTAACAGTAGTCATAGCAGCCCATTGGGAGCCAGTGGGGTAACAGGGACCAAAGCAGCCTATTGGGAGCCAGTGGGGGAACGTATTGCATTTTCACCATGATGCTCTTCCAAAACCTTTCATGCTCCAACTGAAAAAAAAAAGTTAATGCTCTTATAATAGAAGTGTGAGGATGCAAATTATGTATGGAAAATGTATTTAAAAAAGAGAGTATTTGGACAAAAATATGACTTTCTGTAACAAGTAATAGTGGCCACAAGGGAAAAATTGTTCCCAAAATCAATACCAGTGAAATAGTCACCCCCAAGGGAGAATAGCCCTTTATATCATTGGTGTCAGTGGAATAATGGGCCCCAGGAGAGCATCGCCCCCAAATCATTAGTGTAAGATGTAAAAGTCCTACAAACCATAGGTGTTAGATAACGGCCCCCAGGGAAAAGCAGACCCTTAAATCATTGGTGTCATACTGGGCCCTGGGGTATAATGGTTCCCCAAAATAATGGTGTCAGTGGAAAAGTGGGCCCCAAGGGAAAGTTGGTCCCTCAAATAATTGGTGTAATGACCTCAGGTAAAGTAAAAAAAAAAAATCAAACCATTGGTGAAATAGTGACCCCCAGAAGAGCATAGAACCTCAAACTACTGAAGTCCTAGTGGGTCCTGGGGGATAATGGTTCTCAAATTATTGGGGTTATAGTGGTTCATAGGGGATAATGGTCCCCCAAATTGTTGGTGTAAGTGGAATAGTTGTACCCAGGGGAGAACGGTCCCTTAAATATTTGGTGTAATGTCCCCCGGGTAAACAAAAAAAAAGTCCTTCAAACCATTGGTATCGGTGACATAGTGACCCCCAGAAAAGCATAGAACCTCAAATCATTGGTATTATAGAGGGCGCTGAGGGATAATGGTCCCCCAAAATCACTGGTGCCAGTGGAATTGTGGTCCCCAGGGGAGAATGCTCCCTCAAATAATTGGTGTAATGGCCCCCAGGTAAAAAAAAACCCCTTCAAACCATTGGCAGTGGTAAAATAATGACCCCCAGAAGAGCATAGAACCTCAAATCATTGGAGTCATAGTGGGTCCTGGGGGATAATGTCCCTCAAACTCATTGGTGTCAGGGGAATAGTGGACCCCAGCGTGAATGGTTCCTCAAAAATTTGGTGTTATGGCCCCCAGGTAAATAAACAAAAGCCTTCAAACCATTGCCATCAGTGAGATAATGACCCCAGAAGAGTATAAAACCTCAAATTGGAGTCATAATGGACCCTAGGGGAAAATGTCTCCAAACTTATTGGTGTCAATTGAACATTGGACCCCAGGGGAGAATGGTGCCTCCTAGGTAAATAAAAAAGTCTTTCAAACCATTGCCGTCGGTGAGATAGTGATGCCTAGAAGAGCTTACAACGTCAAATCACTGGAGCCATAGTAGGCACTGGGGGATTTTGGTCCCACAAAATCATTAGTGTCAGAAGAATAGTGGGCCACAAGGGAGAATGCCCCCCCCCCCGCTGGTGTCAGTGGTGGCCTTTAACATACCTCAGGATAGGAGCCAGCACCGCCAAAGCCTGATGATCCTGCAGCATTACTGCAACTGTTTCAAATCCGTTGGGTGCAGGTCAACTTGTCCACAATGTCAATTCAACCAAGTTACTGTTATTCATAAAAAGTAATAGTAGTAGCCTGGCTTTTTTGGTGATGCAGCAGGTGGAGGATCCTCCAGTTATCCAGTTGGCCATTCCGAACCTGTTGTGACAGCAGTAGCTCTCAGAGCCGGCAGCAAGGCACTGCCCGTTATGAGGGCGGCCGCGGCCTGGCAGTTGAGAACCGCTGTTCTAGGACAACAGATTTACATAAGCAGAATGTAGGGAAATGCATAAATAAAAGCACAGGAGCTATAAAAAAATCTGAAATATATTTTATAAAGAGTAATCTAGTGTAGCGCAAGGTAAAAGCTGCAGGAGGGAAAAAGATGCAAGTCATCAGAAGGTGGACAATTCCTTTAAACTGCCACTTGGAAATGAACACAAGATTTTATCAGCACCGCCAACTACAACTCCCAGTATGCCATAGCAGCTGGCTAGTCCTGCTAGGATGTGTAGTGCTCCCCAGCTGTGAATTCATTTACAATTTCAGTTGTTGTACAGTTTGCAGATTTTTAATTTGTTTCCTAATTTAACAACCTTTTGCAGAAATCTGATACCTCACCAGAAAGTTCATTTGTTGATAGTGTTTTTTTTTCTTAAATAAATATATTCTTTGTATGAGTCTATATGATCCATGGTGTATAATGTATATAGGATCAAATGTATTCATCGCTGCTTGTTTGCCGGTTCCGTTAGCTTCAAAAGTTCAATATAAAATTGTAAAATAAACATAAAGGAGAAAACAATGTTTGTTGGTTATTCTTTATTATGTATAAAATGGATGCTGGAGAGCAGGGCAGGGACACAGGGTGGGCAGAAGGGACGGCTGCCCTGGGGGCGGTGAGGGGGGTGGGCATGTTTTGCTGTGGTGTCTAAGAAAGGTTCTTGCGGGAGAAGCCAAAGAAGCTTAGACCTCTGTAGTGTATTAATGCTTTTACTAAACAGGAAAAACTGCACATACAACTGTAGAATACACAATGCAACATGCACAAGCCAATTTCTAGCAAAATAAGCATGTACAATATGTATACAATACGTATACCCAACTTCTTAATGATGGAGTCATCAAGATGGAATCTTCTTCATGGTTCTTTGCTCAGAGTCCAACTCAAAGTGTTCCAGCTTTAAGCAGACATGTTGCTTCTCTATCTGCCCAGTTCTAACTGCAAAGCTATTGTAGGGTGCCCATTGTTGCCTTGTAACACTTACACAGAAGGGCATTGATTTCCAGTGGAAATAATAAACCTGCATCTCTCTCCATGCTGTCCTGGGAACAATGGCTTGCTGTTGTCCAGTCTTCACAGCACTCTCTAGCAAAACGCCCCATTCTATGACAACAAAAATACTTAATGTGACTCAATCTACCATTCCCAGCCACTTGCTTCCACCAATGCTGGTGTAGGAATCCCATCTTTCCTTTCTAGGGACCCTCACCTTAAGTAAATCAGTCCACATGTGTCTCCTGGATTCCCGCTCTTGGGAAGTAACAGTGGCACATGTCCTACTTTTGCTTATATGCTTAGGGCCTTTGTCTTTTGTTAGGGCATCATTAGACCTTTTAATGACTGCTGCATGCTGCTCACTCAAATCTTCAGTTCTGCCTGTGGTGGTTTGAACACACTTCGAAACCACTGCAGGTTTGACTTTGAGTGCCCTACTTTCTAAATACCTTGCCTTGCATGCAGTTTCTTCCAAACGCTTTGCCGCCACTGCAAGCTGCTCCTCCAGCAAGTCTATTTCTAACTCTGCCTTTTTCCTCTTTTCAGATTCAATATGTAGAGCATGCAGGAAGTGCAAACCAAACACAGCAACTGCCCGCATCTCTCCCTTACTGAACCCAAAGATTTTTAGACTAAAATCTGAGGAAAGATCAGAGAATCCATCCCCCCCCCAGCTCTGTTTTAAAGAAGAAGCATACTTAGCCAACTCCTTTGCAACAGACATCCACTGATTATCTCTGACCCAGGTAGGAAAGGTCCACATCCTCTCCTCCTGGACACCAGAAACCTTTGCAGCCTTACTCTTCCTAAACAATGTGCACAGCATTTTCCCAGCACAAGCAACAGAACACACAACAGAAAACAGGTCTGCTTTGGCTGAGCTTAATGCAAATCCCGGACGAGCCCCCAATTGTTTAACTTTGGTGTCTAATAAAGGTTCTTGCGGTAGAAGCCAAGGAAGTTTAGACCTCTGTGGTGTATTAATGCTTTTACTAAACAGGAATAACTGCACATACAACTGTAGGATACACAATACAACACGCACAAGCCAATTATCTTTTCTAGCAAAATAAGCAAGTACAATATGTATGCAATACATATTTGTATGATGGAGTCATCAAGATGAAATCTTCTTTATGGTTCTTCGCTCAGAGTCCAACTCAAAACGTCTCCAAAGTACTCCAACTTCAAGCAGACATGTTGCTCCTTTGTTTTCCAAAACAACTCTGTCTATTATCTCACCACATGCCTGTTTGAAGTCCTTCCTTCCACCTAACTTCCTGTGCATCATATCCTGTACTTCCTCTGCTGAGCTCATAAACCAGTCTGATTGGTTCATTTGCATATCAATAGGGGGGCATTAGCTTCTTAAAATAGCACATGTTCTTAAAATCGAACAATAAACAAATAAATAATACTATAAAATCACCTAAATATCCATAGCAACACAGGGCACCGCATGAAGACAGAGTTCCTACTTACAAGCTGATGGCAGCTTTACTATTCCTAGTGCTGGAGGAGACAAGCCAGATCTGGGGTGAGGAGAGAGCCGGGAGGAGGAATGGTTTGTGCTCTCTGTCTCCTCCAGCTCCCTCTCCTGCCACTGCAGCTCTCCTGGATCGGTGCTGCCAGATCGCCATTGTGCAGTGTTTGTTTATCTTCCCCCTTCTCCTTCCAGCAAAGAACATGGGTAGGGGAGGGTAAGCAAACACTGCACAGTGGCAATCTGACAGCCAGTGGCATCTCTAGAGTGGGGCCCCGATGCTGCGATCTTTTAGCCCTCTATAGCCCCACTTTAGTGCTTGATTTTCTTGGGGAGTAAGGGATTGTTGCTAACACATGTTGTCTATACATTTTTTGGGAGAGCGCCATTTGACATGTTCGCCCTGGGCGCTAGATGACCTTGTACCGGCACTGCTGGAGAGAAGACAATTCTAGCAGCCAAATTTTCAGCCAGGACTGTTTTTTTTAGTCTTGGATGGGATGGAATGGAAGAAGAATTAAAATCTGTAATTCATTTCATCGCTGCCATTGCCGCTATTGAGAAGATTTCCTACGCTTCCTGCTTTGGTGTCACCCTTAAATGAAATGAGCGGATATCTCTCCAATGGGGACAGAAATACCAAGGAGATCCTCTCCAAAACACAACAAAAACCCCAAACCGAATGGAGAAAAATTGTAAGTCACTTTAATGTTTCATCATAGGATCTCATTAAAACCTCCAATGCATTTCAAGGCTCAAAACACTCCTCCTTCTTCATGTTTTGAATATTACATAAGGTTAAAGGACCCAAAGAGACAGAATTACCAGGATATGTTAAATATACAGTGACGTATGAAATATCTCCAAAGCTTGCCATACACTTTCTAATCTATTAATCTGATTGAGAAGTTGATAAGAGGTTGGAAAGTGTTCCTCCTAGGCATCAATTAGGATTACATTTTTCTCACAAGGGGTAAGTGGATGGAGGAATGCCCTATAATATGGCAAGGGGTCAAAAAAATGGAGAACACCTTCAAAAAGTCAAGTACCAACACCTCTGGACTCGAGCCCCCAGGGTCAGATATTTGAGAATAGGGGGAGGAAATAAAATGTGGTACCCCAAACTTTGAAAATTTTTTTTGTTGACAATTGTGAAACTAGAGGGTGTCTGAATAGTTTTAAGGAGTCATTCTCTAGGTCAGTGACTAGGTAATAGAATCTCATATGATTGAAGCACCATCCAGTGGCCAAAATGCAGTATTTCTTTTTGAGTGTCTCAATTCAGGGGGAAAACAAATTGGCCACTAGATAGCGCTTCAATCATGTGAGACACAGTAGTTCTTTAACATAGAAGCATTACGGCATAACATAACAGCAAGTTTCGTTGTAGCTGAGCTGATGTCTGTTACTTTGTATACAAGGACCCTTAAACATAGCTTAGCTCCTTAATGTATATTAAGTAAATGTGTAAATGTAACCATTTTATTTGCATGCTGACCTATGAGAGGTTTACTAATTCGCACAGCCCTCTGCCATCAATAGAGTGATTGCTAAGAAGGCCTCCATGGCCTAACGTTCCATGAACATGCTCCTTGCCACCAGTCTCCTGGAGCTAAGAGCAATGAGCAAGCACACCCAAGAGGCTTCTGGGGATGCAACAAATAGACCCTGTGTTATTTGGTCTATCCTCTCCATCAGAATCAAAACTAACCAGTCTGTCTCTCCTGTCCCTCAACAATACAAGAGCATAGTGTCTGCCTCTTCTTCTACTCCACACAACAATGAAACCACATGGCAACTGCCTCTCCACACCACACAATGAAACCACATGGCAACAGCCTTTTCACCCCGACACAACAATGGAATCACATAGCATCCACCTCACCATTCCACACAGTGATGGAACCACATGACATCCACCTCACCACTCCACACAAAGATGGAACCACATGACGTCCACCTCACCACTCCACACAATGATGGAACCACATGACATCCACCTCACCACTCCACACAAAGATGGAACCACATGACATCCACCTCACCACTCCACACAAAGATGGAACCACATGACATCCACCTCACCACTCCACACAAAGATGGAACCACATGGCATCCACCTCACCACTCCACACAAAGATGGAACCACATGGCATCCACCTCACCACTCCACACAAAGATGGAACCACATGACATCCACCTCACCACTCCACACAAAGATGGAACCACATGACATCCACCTCACCACTCCACACAAAGATGGAACCACATGACATCCACCTCACCATTCCACACAATGATGGAACCACATGACATCCACCTCACCACTCCATACAATGATGGAACCAGGTGACATGCCACCTCACCACACCACACAATGATGAAACCACATGACATCCACCTCACCACCCCACATAACGATGGAACCACATGACATCCACCTCACCACTCCACACAAAGATGGAACCACATGACATCCACCTCACCACTCCACACAAAGATGGAACCACATGACATCCACCTCACCACTCCACACAAAGATGGAACCACATGACATCCACCTCACCATTCCACACAATGATGGAACCACATGACATCCACCTCACTACTCCATACAATGATGGAACCACGTGACATGCCACCTCACCACACCACACAATGATGAAACCACATGACATCCACCTCACCACCCCACATAACGATGGAACCACATGACATCCACCTCACCACTCCACACAAAGATGGAACCACATGACATCCACCTCACCACTCCACACAATGATGAAACCACGTGGCAACCATTTTCCCACTCCACACAATGATGGAACCACATGGTAACTGCCTCTCCACCCCACACATTGAAACTTCATGGCAACCACCTCTTCCCTCCACGCAACAATGGAACCACATGGCAGCAGCTTTTCAACTCCACAGAATGATGGAACCACATGGCAACGGCCTCGCTACTCCAATGAAATCACATGGCAATTACGTCTCTAGTCCACACAATAATAGAACCACATGGCAGTTGCCTTTCCACCCCACACAACAATGGAACTGCATGGCATCCACCTCACCACTCCACAAAACAATGGAACGACATGGCAACCACTTCCACACTCCACACAACAATGGAACCACATGGCAACCACTTCCACACTCCACACAACAATGGAACCACAAGGCAGCGGCATTTCCCACTCCATCCTACAATGCCACCCCCATGCCAACCACCTCTCCACTCCACACAACAATGAAACCACACGGCAACCACCTCCCAAATCCACAAAACAATGGAACCACACAGCAACCACCTCTCCACTCCACACAACAATAGAACCACATAGCAAGTCGGCAACCACTTCTTCTCTCCACACATTGGTGGCGCACCACATGCAAACTGCCTCTCCACTCCACAGAATGATGGAACCACATGGCAAAACAATGGAACCACAAGGCAACTGCCGCTCCACTCGACACAAGAAAGGGACCAAATGCAAACAGCCTTTACATTCCACACCACTCCAGAACTGCATGCTGTCTGCCTCTTTACTCCACACATCAATGGAACTGAATGCCAACTGCTGCTCCTCTTCCTATAAGCTTGATTATTTTAAATGTTCATTCGGCACCTAATGGTGTCTCTGGGTAGAAGCTGGGGTCCAGAGATGACAATTATAGGACTGCAAGCTGCTGGGGCAAGGAGCAACATTATTCAATTCCAGAAAAAACATTCCAGTTATTCCAAGTTTTAGAACATATTAACTCATACTGTGTATAATAACATTGTAACAGTGTGAGTAGTCTGGGCAATCCTTTGTACCCTGTACATCATTCTATAATAAAGAATAGTATAATACACACAAAGCTCTGACATATACATCTACACTATTCCGCTTTTCTCGGTATATACAGTCCACAAGGTGCAGTGGATGTCGTTCTTCTGCTCTCGGTCACATCAGTAGTATTTGGCTGGTCGGACCTTCTTTATCCAGGCAATCAGGGCTTTGTTGTTGGGGTCCATACACTTCTGTTTTTTGCCCACATATAACCTGGAAATAAGAAAAGATTACATTGGCTCCAGTGACATAGATTACAGGCAAAGGACCTGAAACCTAATCAGTTGTGAACATCGAGTGTACAACACGCACCCAAAACAGATTCATTAAAGTATACAGGACATGTTTAATACACTCTTCCTTCTGCCCCATCCCTACCCCTCCCCCACCCTAAAATTGCCAGCAGTTCCTGATTGGCAAAATGACAGTCAGGAGCTGCAGAAGTTGGTGCTGTAATAAAAATAAAAAACTAAAGAAAAAAAAACTCAAAGATTATTCAGACAGGAGATAGAGAAATACAAAGTAACATTGTTTATAAACATTGATCAGACAGGAGATAGAGAGATACAAAGTAACATTGTTTATAAACATTGATCAGACAGGAGATAAAGGGATACAAAGAAACATTGTTTATAAACATTGATCAGGCGGGAGATAGAGAGATACAAAGTAACATTGTTTATAAACATTGATCAGACGGGAGATAGAGAGATACAAAGTAACATTGTTTATAAACATTGATCAGGCAGGAGATAGAGAGATACAAAGTAACATTGTTTATAAACATTGATCAGGCAGGAGATAGAGAGATACGAAGAAACATTGTTTATAAACATTGATCAGACAGGAGATAAAGGGATACAAATAAACATTGTTTATAAACATTGATCAGGCGGGAGATAGAGAGATACAAAGTAACATTGTTTATAAACATTAATCAGACATAAGATAGAGAGATACAAAGTAACATTGTTTATACACATTGATTAGACAAGTGATAGTGGGATACAAAGTAACATTGTTTATAAACATTGATCAGACAGGAGATAGAGAGATACAAAGTTACAGTTGTTACTTTTGTATCTACTCCGTTTCATTCATATGAAGATTGAAGGGATGAGCTTCCATCTCGATAAGACATTAACTAAAGTAACATGACAAGTACCCATTTCGCCCCTTGTTGTACACATGCATCCACGGGTGGCAGAGGTTATTGTGCTGAGAACACACACATTGCTGGCTCCTAGCACAGTGACTGAGCTGTCAAACACAGCTCCTGGTCTCTACTAATGATTGGGAGCTGGTAGGTACACCTTCTGATCACGTGACAACTGTGACAGCCACATGATTGAGCAGATCTCCCCCCCCCCCCCCCAGGCGTAATAGCCCAGTTCAAGGGACACTGGGGCTGGTTGGGAAGGGGTTATCCTCTTTTTAACCCTTACGAACCCTAATTAACTCCTTCTTCCCCTTCCCCCCGTAAACGTTTTTTTTTTTTTTTTTATGCAAATTTTTTTTCTGTTTTTCTAACCAATAATAATATAAAAAAAAAAACTTTTTTTTTATTTTTATTTTTTTAAATTTTTTGGGTCATTCGTTACGATTGCAATTCGTAGATTCGAAAAAAATCGGAAATTTGGAAATTCGAAAATCTGAAGTAATAACTAACTATTAACTATTACTAACTATTAAATTATAGGTATTGGAATTTCCTTTTAAATTTGGTTGTAAGTGAAAGTAACGAATACAAATTTATCCGAAGGTATGAATTATGCGAAATAACGAATGCTGCATCTAAACGAATAGAACGGAACAAATTAATAATAATAAATAATACTAATAATAATAAAATATTTTTTTTATTATTATTGTAATTTATTATTATTAATTTGTTACGTTTCATTTGTTTAGATGCGGCATTCGTTATTTCGCATATTTTATAACTTCGGATTAATTCCTTTTCGTTGCGTTCACTAACAGCCAAGTTTGAAAGGAAATTCCAATACCTATAATTTGAACGCTAGTTATAGTCAAGTTATTATTTCATATTTTCGGGTTTTCAAATTTTGCGAATTTCCGATTTTTTTCGATTTTCTGATTTTTTTAGAATCTCTGAATTTCCGATTTTTTTTTCAAATTTCTGACTTTTTATTTTTTTTTCAAATTTCAGGTTTTTTTTTTTGCTTTTCTGATTTTTTTTGAATTTCCAAATTTTTTTCGAATTTACAAATTTTCGAATATTCAAATTTATGAATATTCTGAAAAGTTTGTTAAACGGGTTTTCATTAATTTGGTTATTTCTGAATTAAAGAATTTGTTAACCACTTGCTTACTGGGCACTTTCGGCGCTGATGCACTCTGAATGACAATTGCACGGTCATACAACAATGTACCCAGATGAAATTTTTATCATTTTTTTTCCACAAATAGAGCTTTCTTTTGGTGGTATTTAATCACAGCTGAGGTTTTCATTTTTTGCTAAACAAACAAAAAAAGATGGAAAATTTTGAAAAAAAAAAATCATGTTTCATAGTTTGTTATAGAATTTTGCAAACAGGTAAATTTTCTCCTTCATTGATATGCGCTGATAGGCTGTACTGGTGAGCATTGATAGGCTGCACTAATGGGCACTGATAGGCACAGTTAAGGCGGCACTGATAGGCACAGATAAGGCGACACTGATGGGGACAGATAAGGCGGTACTGATGGGCACAGATAAGGCGGCATTGTTGGGCCCTGATGGGTGGCACTGATGGGCAGTGGGCACTGATGGGTGGCACTGATGGGCACTGATGGGTGGCACTGATGGGCACTGGTAGGTGGCACTGATGAGCAGCACTGTTAATGAGGCACTGATTGTGGGCACTGATAAGTGACATTGTGGGCACTGCTGGGTGGCACTGGTGGGCACTGATGGGTGGCAGTGTTGTGTATTGCTAGGTGGCACTTACAGGTGGCACAGGTGGGCACATGTGAGCTGGCGGCTGCTCTCCATGATTGGGACTGATGTCCCTCTCACAGCCGCCAGTGATCGCCTTTTTTTTTTCTCCTCGTGCTGTTAGCACGAGGAGAAAAAATGGCAGAATACCGGCTCTGTTTACATCACATGATCAGCTGTCATTGGCTGGCAGTTGATCATGTGGTAAGGGATCGGGATCGACCCCTTACTCCGATCTGTGATCCAGCGATTCTCATAGACTCGCTGATCACAGAGCGCGCCGCACGCGCCCTGCAGGGGGCGTGCAGGCCGCTCGGGCACAGGAGGACGTCAATAGACGTACTCCCGGCAAAGCAGGTCCGCGCTGTAGCCGTCATTCGGCTATAGTGCGGATCTGAACCAGTTAAAAATGAATTTGGAACGAAACGAATTGCACATGTCTAGAGAACACCCTGTCCTTCCTCCAGCTCCTCCACAGGAATGCCCACAGTATTCTCCTGAAGGAGACCTTAGATGGAGCTCCTGGCAGGATGTAAGTCTTTTGATTGACAGCTATGGGAAGTTATGTGAAGGGTGATTTTATAGACACCACTGAGAAAAAAAACACATCTCTTCTTCATGAGTATAGCACATAAGTAAGTTCTCTAATGCCAACATCATAACAAAGACTCACACAATGGCGCGCAGGTTGCAGATGCCATCCCTCTTCTGGAAGCGTACCTTGGTCACGTTCTTCAACAAGTTCTTTGGCAAGTGTTTGGCCAACTGGGTGCAGCAGGACATGGTGTATATTGGCATACCTGTGTAACCAAAAAAACCAATACAATATTGGGTATCATTGTTGCATAATAACCAAATATTACCAGTTGGAAAGGATCCGGCACAAAAAGACTTCTTTTAGGCTGAAATCCAGACAGATATAAATAACCACCATTTATTCACTAGAAAATGATATGTTGAGCTCTTTTTCTTCCCGGTATAGAAAGTCTTTTAATTGGAAAGGGAAAGGCTGCAATGAACCAATCCGCTTCTCCTCCATGACACCATGCTTTCAACCTACCAATGAGAACAGAAAGAGGAGAAAGGATGATGACCTCTTTGGGTAGGCGATGATCCTATTGTCAAGGTCAGGGGTCAGGCTCAGGGACCAGTAGCTATAGCAGTAGAGAGGCTTCCACAGACCAGTCCTCGGGATCACCCCACCAGGAGGGGAGCAAGCCAGGATCCAGTATCAGATATAGCAGAAGCAGTCCCGGGATAAGGTAATCTAGAGCCCAGGGCGAACATGCCAAACTGTGCCCCCCCCCAAGATGTATGAGCATTATGTGTCAGCAGCAAGTATCCCCCCCACAAAAACACTGAGCACTAATCTGCATTCTTACACCTAAGCATAAATTCCCCCTCCTCCCAGTACAAATCCCCCCCCGCTAAAATCCTCCAAATCTCCCAGCTCAAATGCCCCTCCCCCAAAAATAATTCACCCCTGCTAGCACAAATCCTTTAGTCCTAAAATTTCCCCTCCTAGTACACATCTTCTCCCCCCCACTTCAAATGTTCCCCTCCCAGCACCCAAATCTCCTCTCACAGCACAAATCATCTTTCCCCCTCCCACCCCCCCTGCTGAAATACCCCCTCTCAGCAAAAATCTTCCCCCCCATCCTCCAAATCTCCCCAGCTCAAATGCCCCCTCCCACCAAAAAAAAAAAAAAAAAATCATCCCTCCCACCACAAATCCTCTACTTCTAAAATTTCCCCTCCTAGTACACATCTCCCCCCCCCCACTTCAAATTTCCCCCTCCCAGCACAAATTCTTCCTAAATCTCCACTCACAGCACAAATCTTCTCCCCGCCCACCCCCCTGCTGAAATACCCCCTCTCAGCACAAATCTTTGCCCCCCCCATCCTCCAAATGTCCCAGATCAATTGCCACCCCCCCACCCACAATAAAAACCCATCCCTCTCAGCACAAATCCTCTACTCCTAAAATTTCCCCTCCTAGTACACATCTCCCCCCCTCACTTCAAATGTCCCACTCCCAGCACAAATTCCTCCCAAATCTCCTATCACAGCACAAATCTGCTTTCCTCCTCCCACCCTTCTGCTGAAATACACCCTCTCAACACAAATCTTTACCCCCCATCCTCTAAATCCCCCCAGCTCAAATCCCCCCCCAAAAAAAAATCATCCCTCCCAGCACAAATCCTCTACTCCTAAAATGTTCCCTCTTAGTACACATCTTCTTTCCCCACTTCTCTCCCTCCCAGCACAAATCCCTCCCAAATCTCCCCTCACAGCACAAATCTTTCTCAACACAGATCCTATAAATTACCACTTTTAGCACCCCCCCCTCAAATTTCCTCTCCTAGAATAATACTTACCACCTGCTGCCCCTCAAATCCCCCCTTACAACACAAATCTCTCCCCCCAATCTTATTGGGATCGTCCCCCCACCCCCACCTCTCATGATACCACAGTGCCCAGGGCAGCCGCCCCTCCTGCCTACCCCCTTGTCCTGGCCCTGATTGGTAAAAAAGCCGAAGATCAGTAATGAGTAGTTGCAGGTTGGAATCAAGTGGGTGCAGATTTAAAAAAGACAGCAAACATCTTCTGAAATGGCATTAACATATTGAAGCTCATTAGAGATTGTAGTGGTTGAGTCTAGACCGATTTTAATGGAGCATTCCCAACAATCTGAGAGTCGTGATTTGTTATGTCATATGGATGGCTATGTACTGCACAATGTTCCCCGATATATGGAGCACAGACAAATAACAGGACGACGTCACCTTAGTGACGAAACATGTAGGGAGGAGCGATGTGCTGACGTTACCTCGCTGTTTCATGTCCCGCTTGTACGGGCGTGTTTGTACTGCTTTTTTTATGGAACTTTTTACTTGTGCATTCTCTGTTTGTTAGCACAGATTTTTATTACAATAAATACCACCCGTTTTTACCGATGGCGATTCTCTTTTATTTTTCCCCACTGGTTTAATACTCACATTGAGGTCATTCTTGCGGCTGGCTGCTGATTGCTGGATATACTCCTAGCCCCCAGGAAACGTCTGGCTCATTGGTCACTGGAGGTGCTGAGAAGATCAAAGGCCCTGGCTGGGTATTAGCCACAAGCTCAGACAGCTTGTGCAGATGGCAAGCTTGCCCTCTATGTGGTGGTGGATACACTTCGTCTCATAAGAAGTCACGGAAGATTGTATCACATGGTGTTTTATCTACATTTCCTTTCTTTGGAACTTTTTAACTGCTTCAGCTCCGGAAGATTTTACCCCCTTCCTGACCAGAGCACTTTTGGCGATTTGGCACTGCGTCACTTTAACTGACAATTGCGCGGTCATGCGGCGCTGTACCCAAACAAAATTGACGTTCTTTTTCTCCCACAAATAGAGATTTCTTTTGGTGGTATTTGATCACCTCTGCGGTTTTTATTTTTTTTGCACTATAAACAAAAGAAAGAGCGAAAATTGTTGAAAAAAACGCAATATTTTTCACTTTTTTCCTATAATAAATATCCCCCAAAAATATATAAAAAAACAATTTTTTTTCCTCAGTTTAGGCCGATATGTATTCTTCTACATATTTTTGGTAAAAAAAAAAAACGCAATAAGCATATATTGATTGGTTTGCGCAAAAGTTATAGCGTCTACAAAAATGGGGGTTAGTTTTATGGCATTTTTATTATTATTTTTTTCTTTTATTAGTAATGGCGGCGATCTGAGATTTTTATCGGGACTGCGACATTATGGCGGACACATCGGACACTTTTGACACTATTTTGGGACCATTGTCATTTATACCGCGATCGGTACCATACAAATGCACTGATTACTGTATAAATCACAGTGGCAGGGAAGGGGTTAACCACTAGGGGACGATGAAGGGGTTAAGTGTGTCCTAGGGAGTGATTCTAACTGTGGCGGGGGACTTCCAGTCACATGACAGCGATCACTGCTCCCGATGACAGGGAGCAGTGATCTCTCTCATGACACTAGGCAGAACGGGGACATGCCTTGTTTACATAGGCACTTCCCCGTTCTGAGGCTCCGTGACGCGATCGCCGGGAGACCGGCGGACATCGAGTCCGCCGGTCTTGCGGGGCACGGTCATGCTGTACGCGGCGCACGCACACGCTATCCCTACCTCTTAAACGGGACATACAGGTATGTCCATTTGCCCACTGCTGCCATTGTGCCGCCGTATATCGGCGTGCGGCTGTCGGCAAGTGGTTAAGGACAGGATTCACTTATTTACCATTTATGCTCACTTAATACTTGTTTTGTTGGGAGTCATTTTCTGTGATTTATTTTTCAATCCGATCGGATTGATCGATCAGACTGATCTCATCTTATTGCATGTTTGTTCAAAAATATTATTTGTTTATGTTTTGAGCGCAGCTTCCTTTTGTTTTTTATTTATATTTGTGCGTATTTCAGTTTGGGTTGCAGCTGATGTAGAGTGTTCAAACAGAGCAGTTTTCCTATCCACTGTGACTCCATGTTGGGGGGCAGTTGTATGGGGGACGGGTGTCAGTTTGCAACATTTTTATTATGGATTTTGGAGATTAAAAAAAAAAGAAAAAAGAAAAAAAAAATCGTATCTGTAATATACATTTCCCCTCGAATTTATCTTCCCCTCCGTCTGTATGACGCTGGAAGAAATGTATAACTGTCAAAAACAGATCAGCTAAGCCGTACAAATTCCAATTCTGAAAACAGCAATAAAATACATTTGAGTCACAGCCAATTCTGCAAGTACAAACACAACACATGCTGCGTCCTGATAAAATGGGGGGGGGGGGGCGGGGGGGGCAAAGGCAGCAATAAAAACTTACTGCAAAACAAATATAGCAAGGTCCCGGGGCCCCAGGGGCCTAATGGTGACCTCAAGAGTTAAGGAGAGCTGACCTCCTTCCTTGTAGAGTGGGTTACCAGGCATGGTGGGTGTGATGCAAGAAGAATGCCGGGCGCCAGTCACCTTTTGAACGCAAACAAGAGATTTATTGTCTCTTAACAGAACTGTGGGAGAGAGGCTTAGGGCCAGGACACCCTTGAGTAGATGCAAAGGTAATTGGCAGACTCCGAGACTTCTATAGGTAGACATGTGCAATTATGTTTCAAAAAGAGGATTAAAACCGGGGTGGGACTTTAATTGTGCCTTAGAGGAGTGTAGTATATAGAATAAATATATATTCACGTACTTGAATTTATAGAAAAATATACAAACTTTATTCATCCGCCATATGGCAGTGCCTTGTGGGAACAAACAGATTAAAATAAGATACAGTTTTGGAGTTTTGAGGTCAGGGTGTGCCAGTTCCAAAAATAGAGAGGATATGGCCTACGCGTTTCGCGGACAGTTCCGCTTCATCAGGGCCTTGGGGATAGCAGCACAGTGGATATCACATAAATTCTAGAAATACCAATAAACAATATGTAAGTGACATAGTTTAACATAGGAGATTACAAAAAAAAAGGAAAAAGAGGGAGATATAATGATACATAGGTGTACACAGATATCATATCATGTATAACATTTGTTGATACAGCTTATATTTTATATATTGCTCAGAATCCAACAGTGTATATGCACAGTTAGTTACAATGCATAGATGTTCCTGAACAGAGATGTTTTTACGTGCATGGAGTATTCAAGTTCAGGTGCTCATATAGATATAAGGTTGAGAAACATATAGAAGGTGTGTTTTCATGCAAGAGTTTGGTTCTCACCGCATGTCACTGTAAACGATTTTAATCTCAAGTACATGTATCTCAACTTACCCAAAAACTGTGGACGGAAGACACCGGCTCAGAGAGACATGGGTTTGGCCTTTGTACCCGTGGGGACACTCCACCGCACCACGACGGAGGAAAAATGGCGGAGGGGACCTCTGTGTGTGAATAAGGGGGTCTAATGAGTCAGGTGACCTGGATGTAATGAAAAGGGGGGGGGGGGAGGGGGGGAAGAGAGAGAGTGGGGGAGGAAGGGTTGAAAAAGTGAAAAGTAGAGAATTAATGAGAAAAAATTAAGGGGGGGGGGATGGAGGGAGAAGGAGGGGAGGGAAAAAGGGAGAAGGGGAAGAGAGGGAAAAAACAGGGGGAAGGGTGGGGGAAGGCGGGGAAAAGAGAGGAAAGGGCAAAGAGTGGAAGGGAGAAACAAAGAGGGGGGGAGAAAGAGGGGGAAAGGGGGCAAAAAGGGGGAAAGGGATGGGGTGGAGGAGGGGGGGAGGGGGAAGGTGGGAAGAGGAGGGGAAAAAAAGGGGGGGGAGAGGGGGAGGAGGTGAAGGGTATGGGAGGGAAAAGACAAGGGAAGGGGGAGAGGCCATTAGGGAAGGGGAGGAGACTAGCTTAGGAGGTAAGGGGCCGGACTTCAACGGCATGGCGTGTAGTCGATGCTGGTTGGTGAGCAGCGTTGGCCACGTTGCGTTCCACACAGGAAGGAGGGGGAGGAGCCAGAGTGCCCAATGACCCGAAAGCTGGGACGCAGTGGTGTCCCCACTGTAGGTTCCAGTGGGAAAGTTTCTGGGGGCCCTAGATGACGGTGGCGGGCTGCTGGAGTGCAGTCCGTGCTGGCGGTTGCACTTCAACAGGCACCCTAAATGAGTGCACAGACACGCGTAGGGCCAAGTGTCTCCTGAGTGGGAAAGTGTCTTCCGGAAACAGTTCTAGATTAACGCATGAAGAAACCCTAAAAAATGTATGAATTCAATTGAAATAAAGAAAAAAGGTTATTTGAATATAAATAAGAGGCAACTTATGAACTGTCCTTAAAATTTCTCCATGCATTCAAAACATCGCCGTGCATTGGGGTCATACATGTAGATTTCAACGCATCAATAACTACATATTGTGACATAATGGCCCAAATACATAAGGTACTTTGCGTGTCCGTTGGAAATATCATTTTATAAAATTTATGAATTCATTAATATAAATACAGAACATTTTGCAAAGAAGTACCAAATGGAAAGAAAGGGAGGGGGAGAGGAAAAAACAAAAAAAAAACAAAAGGGGGGAAAGAAGGGGAGGGGAGGGGGAAACAGATCGTAGTTACTATTTAATAAAAGGGAGCATAACTGATGGCATCATTGAGGCCTGGTGGCTGAGCCACTCTTAGTTTGAAAATCCATTTTGCTTCCACCTGAAGAATTTTTTGATCAAAGTTGCCCCCACTAATTGGGGGGTGTACCCTAGCTAGAACCTGAAACTTTAATGTATCCTTACTATAGTCATGAGATTCTGCGAAATGTCTGGGTATGGGTTTCTCCGTGACACCTATCTGTATGTTCTTTAATCCGTTTCCAAAAATTTATTTTGGTTTTCCCTACATAATAGTTTCCACACCCGCATGTGTGCAGGTATACGATACAGATGGTATCGCAGTTTACAAAGTGTTGCATAATTAGGTTTTCACCTGTAGGCAAAACTAAGTTTTTTCCAGTTTGAATGAATTTACAGAAGTCACAGTTACCGTATTGGAAGATGCCTCGCGGCAAAGTGCCGCAAGGGTCCCTAGACTCCTGCGGCATGAAGTGACTAGATACTAGAATATCTCTCGGAGACTGATTACGTTTGTAGATCACATGTGGTTCAGGTTCTACAAAAAGTTTCAACGTAGGGTCATCACGTAGAATGTGCCACTGGGTAGTCAGAATTCTCTTTAGGGTTTGAAATTGGTTATTACATTTCATAATAGGGCGAATGCCCGTAGGTTTAGAGGGAGTTCCCCGTTCACCTTGAAACAGCAAGAGATCGTGAGGGCTGTCACTAGCATTTAAATGCTCTTTTGAGCGACCTCTTACTATATCCAAGGTCCAGGAAACGCTTCTGCAACTCGGAGGCTTGGATTTTAAAGTCCTCGTCATTGGTGCAGTTGCGCCGGGCCGTAGATATTGACCCTTGGGAATAGAATTAATCAAATGAGATGGGTGTGCGCTTGTAGAGTGTAATAGAGAGTTACCGGCTGTGTCTTTCCAATGTAGATTTGTGGTGATGACCCCTTCTGCTTCCTTGTGTATATTTAGATCAAGGAAAGGAAGGCTTTCTCTGTGCCAATTAAAGGTAAAGGACAGATTATAATCATTGTGGTTAAGTTTTACCACAAACACCGTAAGGAGTTCTGGTGTGCCTGTCCAAAAGATCAGGATGTCATCGATATACCTGCGCCACAGTAAAAGGTGGCGCAGGTATATCGAGGATTCATCCTGAGAAAACACCTCACGCTCCCACCCCCCCAGGTACAGGTTTGCATACAATGGGGCACACTTGGTCCCCATCGCTACACCCTGCACCTGGAGGTAGTGGGAGCCGTCAAAGGTGAAAGCGTTGTGGGTCAAAATAAAGCGTAGCATATCCGCTATAAATAGATTGTAGGGGATGGTATCGAGGTCTCTCTCATTTTAAAAAGTTGATGTTACTGCAACTCCCTTGTCGTGGGGAATACTAGAGTATAGAGCCTCTACGTCTATTGATGCTAGAATGGTGTTGATAGGAACAGATAGAACTTCCAAAACAGTCAGAACATGAATGGTGTCCTTGAGGTATGTGGATAGACTTTCCACATGGGGGCGTAGGTAGTCGTCTATCAAAGAGCTGGCTTGATGGGTGAGGCGGCCTATCCCCGAAATAATAGACCTGCCAGGTGGTTGAGATAAAGATTTGTGGGTTTTGGGCAGGGCGTAAAAGGTGGGGATGATGGGATGTTCAACTTTTAAAAAAATCTTGTGTATTCTTTGAAATAAGATTTTTGGAAAAGGCCCCATCTATGATCCTGAAGAACTCCCGTTGGTAATCGCGGATTCTGGATGGAGAGATCGGACAATACCAAGAGGATTTCTCCAGGATCCTATAACACATAGCCATATAGTCTTCTGTGGTTTGTATTACCAAGTTCCCCCCCTTATCCTAGAGTTTTATTATTATGTCCCTCCTATTTTTGATCTGATTGAGGGCTACTCTTTAGATGTGTGTTAGGTTGGATTTTCTGGGGGTAAAATTTATTTTACGGGAATGTTGGGTTGTACGGTCAACAGTTTTAGGTTTGGGTTGGAAAAAGCTGGAAATTTTTGTGATTTTTTTCCTATATTCAAGTGGTGTAGATACTTGGGATTCTGCATCCTCTGTGTCTTTAAGCATATGATGAATTTCCTCGGGGTCATCCCAAACTCCACCCTCCCTCTCTAATTGTGTTAACATTTTAAGCATTCTATAGTCCATAGACCATTTAGCCTCCGTGTTTGTTTCAACTTTATTGGTTTGATTGTGCCAGTATGTTTTGAAATTTAAGTTTCTGGCAAACAGGTTTATGTCTTTAACAACCTCAAATAGATCGGCGTCCCGTGTGGGGCAAAAGTTGAGTCCTAAGCCTAAAATTTCCAATTCTGTGTTGGTAAAGGTTTAGGATGTAAGATTAATAACATCGAATGTGTTTGATGACATTAAGTGGGACGAGTTATGAATGGATCTATATGGCTTTGCGCTGCATTGTATGGTGGTTTTGGGGTCGTTATGACCTTGTCTTTTGAGGCCAGTACCCGAAAATTTGATGATCTAGGTTTGTTCCCATATAGCACTGCCATATGGCAGATGAATGAAGTTTGTATATTTTTCTATAAATTCAAGTATGTGTATATATATTCTTTATTAAACTCCTCTAAGGCACAATTAAGGTCCCACCCGGTTTTAATCCTCTTTTTGAAACATAATTTCATATTCTCAGGGGATGGTGCCTTTGTAGGAGTTTTTGTGACTCAGCGTCTACCCCAACCCCTATACATATTCTATAGGTAGACAGCTATACAGTGGAAGGCCTCCAGCTGGGTGACACTTCTGTATAGGTAGGACCGCTGTCTCCTATGGAAACTAATCTTGCAAAAGTCACTAACGGTAGTTGTACATAACTCTTGGTAACACAGAACAGTCCTTTTACTTATCTCACAATATCCCACTGTAGATCTTCACTCACTGATCTCCCAGTCTTCTCACTAGACTTCCTGATCCCATTCATCACTGGATCCCTTGAGCTCTTCCACAGCTATCCTGCTGTATACTCCTCAAGTGTCACCCTCACTATCATACTGGGTCTCTGGCTTGGCACTTGCTGATGCTTTCCCACTTCTTCACTGTCCCCGACTGGTGCGAAGACTGCTCAGGTACTTGCTTCAGCTCATTCACAGTGGTCTCCGGTAACAAGGTGGATGGTCCCTTAGAGGCGACAGCTTCTCCTCTACCTCCAACCACAATTGGTTCCCCGTCTGGCTGAACCTTCACAACTTGGTGGAACTCCAATCCTGCAGTCTCAACCCTGCGCTGCTTCTCCTGCTCCTGGATAGGCCTCAGGCAGCCTAGCAGCTAGATGTCCCTGGATAGGCCTTAGGCTTTCAGGCCTAGCAGCACGAGGTGACATAACACACGTCCACCCAGACAGCTGTCCAAGTGACACCGAACCCTGATCACCTGACCCCACTCAAATAAATAAGCTCTCCCAGCAGGCCAAGGAGCTTAACCAGTTCCTGCCCAGCCTATAGCAGAATGACGGCCGGGCAGTGGTTCAGTTATCCTGACTGGGCGTCATATGACGCCCTGCAAGATAACAGCTGCCGCGCGCCTGTGGGGGCATGCATCGCGGTGATTGTTGGTGCAGTGTATCAGTCTAACAGACGCGAGTAGAGGAGAGCCGGTCAGCGGCTCTCCTGACAGGGGGGTCTGTGCTGATTGTTTATGAGCACAGCCCCCCCCTTGGATGCCCACTTCAGACCACCAGGGAAGCCGCCAGGACCACCAGGGAAGCACATAACATGTGGATGGCCGGGTACATCCCCCATGGCCATCCACATGTGCCAAGATATGCCCAGTCACAAATGGGGACTGACTGGTAGCATTATGAAAACAAAAAAATTCAGTGATGCCCAGCAATGCCATCCATCAGTGTCATCAGTGCCACCCATCAGTGTCATCAGTGCCACCTATCAGTGCCCATCCGTGCCCATAAGTGCCCACCTATCAGTGCCCATCCGTGCCACCTATCAGTGCCCATCAGTGCTGCCTATGAGTGCCCATCAGTGCTGCATACCAGTGCCACCTATCAGCCCCTATCAGTGCCGCCTATCAGTGCCCATCATCAGTGCCCATCAGTGCCACCTCATCAGTGCCACCTCATTGGTGCCACCTCATCGGTGCCTATCAGTGCAGCCATATCAGTGCCTGTCATTGAAGAAGGAAACTTATTTACAAAAACATTAACAGAAACAAAGAAAAATTTTTTTTTTCAAAATTTCCGGTCTTTTTTTAATTGTTGCGTAAAAAATAAAAATCCCAGAGGTTATCAAATGCGACCAAAAGAAAGCTCTATTTGTGGGAACAAAATGATAAAAAAATTGTTTGGGTACAGTGTAGCATGTCATTAAAATTGTGAAAGCTCTGAAAGGTGAAAATTGGCTTGGGCATGAAGGTGTATAAGTGCCTGGTATTGAAGTGGTTAAAGAAACCCTTGCCTGTTGGCTAAGACACCCCCATCCATTCATAATCTGTCCTTGCTATTCCCTTGTCTATCTAATGTCACCAGCTACAATGCCACCTAGTAACAGAAGAGAAAAGTGCAGCAATTCCAGAATTAGGGGGAAATCAGTGGATCTCCTAACAATTAGCCAAGACAATTACTACACTGGAAATCTAAATTGGTTAGCAACCCTGCCTAAACACCAGGGTGCTACACAAGCAACAGTTTAAAGTTTGAATCAAGGTTATAGAGTATATACACTATATTACCAAAAGTATTGGGACACCTGCCTTTACATGCACATGAACTTTAATGGCATCCCAGTCTTAGTCCGTAGGGGTCAAAATTGAGTTGGCCCACCCTTTGCAGCTATAACAGCTTCAACTCTTCTGGGAAGGCCGTTCACAAGGTTTAGGAGTGTGTCTATGGGAATGTTTGACCATTCTCCCAGAAGGGCATTTGTGAGGTCAGGCACTGATGTGGATGAGAAGACCTGGCTCGCAGTCTCCACTCTTAATTCATCCCATGCTTAATTAGCCAGTACTTTTGGCAATATAGTATATATTCTCTATAACCTTGATTCAAACTTTAAACTGTTGCTTGTTTTTCAGTAAGGAAAATCTCTTCAAATTAAGGGAATTCCTTGGGGACCCCAGGTCACCAAAACTAGTGTCCCCATTGGAAGAGTTCTCCCCTATTACTTTACTGGGGACCACCCAAAAATTGTGATTTTCATGTACTTTCACTTACTGGGACAGGGGCTTTTGGAGGGGACTAGGGGCAAGCATTCTACCGACTGATTATGGCCCATGGAGGAGACCGGGTATTTTGTCTGCTTTTCCTGGTCAAATCATGGTGGAGAGCTTAGTTCAGTATCTGATACCATGGAGAGAGCAGATCGATCTCTAATGATGGACAACAATGTGATGAACGCTGAGAGCGAGGCTTGGATTAATTCTCCGACAATAAAGCTTCCCTTCTGGAGTAGATGGAAAAGTGTAATATTAACCTTGTACAGGGTAATGGTCACAGGGAATATGGTGGTCTTCCTGCAGACTGGGTTGGAGATGCTCCTTCACTTGGGACACAAATATTTATCAACAATATCCCCCAAGAAATCTATGAAGATAAATGAATTCCACTGTATCAGACTGCTGGAATATTGTTGTCTTCTGATGACTTGCCTAGTGGACAGATTACACTTTTGTGTCTCTCCCATTGTGTGCCTCCAAGGTGTGAATTCCCAGGTGTGAATTTCCATTGGTAATTGAGTCACCTATAGTTTCTGCTTGTCTGCTCATCTCTTGGAGATGTGAATAATATTGTGACCACTTTACCTTGTTATCGAAACATTGTGGGATGTTAAGTGTTTATGCTTATTATAATGTGTAATGTACTTTGTCTATCCAGGGTGGCAGACTGGTGCCAAACGGTCTGGGTGGGAACTAAGTCACCTAGGTGACTAGCTGTTTAATTAGCTTAAGGCTTATGTTTAGGATGGCTGTTCCTTCGCTATGATAATTATATTTCTGTGTACAGTTTGTATTGTTAGGGTAATGTTATCAGGCTCTACCTGATCTTGTGTGCTATCATTTCTGTGTGAGTTTTCAATAAAGTGGGTTCCAGTTCCAGTTTGCACCTAAGCTAGTGTCGTCTAGCTGGGTGTTCAGCTATAATACCTGGTTCCTGGTTTCAGACTGGAGAAAGCTGTATACTGACGGAATCATCCCAAGATGTGTGCTGGACAGTTCTAAAAAGAGGAGAGGGACTGTGTAATGACACAGGTGGGACTTTAAATGAGGCGCACATAAATTGCACCTCCATCCCTGGTACAAAGTGATATAAACGGAAGTTTGGGACTTTAAATGAGGTTCAAGACATGGTGGAGATACGTCTAAAAAATCACATGTTTATTAACATGGAAAATGTGTAGGTGTACATGCATGGGTCATGGGATAGCACAAAATATACATATGCAACATGGACATAGGCAGCACATGATCGTATCAACTTGGAAAATCATGACAATATGGCAGTGCATATATATAACATGGTACATCAAGGATGCGAGGTAGTGTCAGCTTAAGAACACATGACAGTGATAAGAATAATTGAGCAATTCCCATGAATTCCACATACGTAAACACAAAAAAATGCGGTCAAAAGTGCGGTACACTGCATATAACATAATATGAGTACATGAAGCACGATTGGTAGGGGGACAGTTGATAAAGTTGATTGCTAGTGGTGGTGTATGTCGGCATCCTAGATTTTCCGACGCGTTTCGTGTTTACACACTTATCAGGGGTGGATGATCCCAAATATCTATAAGAATGTATATGGAAATTATTAAATCTAATATGAGACTAAATTTTAGATGGAGCGGCAAGAGAGCCCATCCAAAGTACTTACATAAGCAGAGTGGTATACAGTAGGGGTGTATTGGGTGTGAGGCCAAAGCAGCCAAAGAGATGTCCGTCCTGGAAGCTGGGTTATAAGGGGCCTCGTGTGACTGAAACAGGGTGCACAGAGCTTCCTCAGAATGGATAAATCGCTCTATATCGCAAGCCATGGTACAAAGGGAGGTAGGTGATGGAAACTGCCATGGAATCTAGATAGATAAATAAGAATCTAGTTGAAGTATTTAGGTAGTATTGATTGTTTCAGTGACGTCGTTTTAGCGACGCTTTACCGCTGTTGAAGTGGTGCTTTTTGGCTGCTAGCGTGGCACTTTTAACCCCAAAGAAGGTGTGGCGGCACTTCCGTAGCTCTTTTCAGGTGCTTCGAAAGCGCTTCCCATTCATTCCAATGGGCAGGGCATTTTGGAAGGGCTAAATACAGCACTCCCAACCCACCCCAAAGATGCTGCCAGTGGTGGCTGGTGCTCAAAATTTTTTGGGGGGCGCAAAATTATTTTAAAAAAAAATCATCAATTGCAGCCACTGTGTTCATCAAACGCTGCCACTGTGCCCTTGAATGCTGCCACTGTGCCCATCAAACGCAGCCACTGTGCCCATCAAACGCTGCCATTGTATCCATCAAGCGCTGCCACTGTGCCATCAAATACTGCCACTGTGCCCATCAAACGCAGCCACTGTGCCAAACGCTGCCACTGTGCCATCAAACGCTGCCAGTGTATCCATCAAGCGCTGCCACTGTGCCATCAAATGCTGCCACTGTGCCCATCAAACGCAGCCACTGCGCCAAACGTTGCCCCTGTGCCCATCAAACACTGCCACTATGCCATCAACGCTGCCAGTGTGCCCATCAAATGCTGCCAGTGTGCCCATCAAATGCTGCCAGTGTGCCCATCATATGCTGCCAGTGTGCCCATAAAATGCTGCCAGTGTCCCCTTGAATGCCCCCAGTGTGAACCCCGCCCGCTCGCCGTCTGCTCGGCACTTACCCTGTCTTGGTGGGGCAGCAGGTGACGGCAACGAGCGTGATCCTCCATGCGTCCTCTCCTCCTGATAGGCGACCAATGGCGGCACCTGTCATTTCAGTCAATCAGGTGACAGGTAACAGACCTGAGCACCTGATTGGCGGAGAGGCGGTTTAGTGTTAGGAAAGCGAATAGTCATTCGCTTTTCTAACACAGCTGAGTGACCTGCGATCACCCAGCATGGTGCTCGCAGGTCACCTTTTTGTCGCCTATTAGAGCCTATGGCTCCAATCAGGTGCGTCAAAAACACCCCCATGCCGCTGTAATTCAGAAAAGGGGCCGGGCACCTGAATAGGGGGTGGCAGCGGCGGCCATAAATAGATTCATGCAATGCATGAATCTATCTATTGGTGATAGAGGGGGTGGCAGGAGAGAGGGGTGGCACCCGTGCGCCCTTAATGCACGGGCCGCCACTGGATGCTGCTTGTAGGATTTTTTGGGACGTCCCACAAGAGCACCGCCCGAGTGTGAAAAGTCATACTTGAATGAATGAGAGGCGGTTTTCAGGCGCTTAGCAGAGGCTATTCCCAGCGCTAAAACGCCTGAAAAAGTGGGAAAGGAGTCTTAGGGGTGTACTCACTTTTGTTGCCAGCGGTTTAGACATTAATGGCTGTGTGTTGAGTTATTTTGAGGGGACAGCAAATTTACACCGTTATACAAGCTGTACACTCACTACTTTACATTGTAGCAAAGTGTCATTTCTTCAGTGTTGTCACATGAAAAGATATACAGTAATAAAATAAAAACTATGATGTAAGCGCCTTTTTTTGCCGCCCATGTGAAAGAACCTTTCAGCAATTTACTTATCCTGTCCCAGGTGTGCGCATGTGGTGCTGAAACTCCCTGATCTATGCAAAAAAAAAAAAACATAACTCACTATTTTCTCCCCCTCCTGATTGTCTCAGGAAGGATTGCACAACACAAATAAAAATGTCAATCTGATCATATAAATTCCTCGAGGCTTCCCACTGAAGAATGTAGTTGACTTGGTGTGATGAGCCCCATAAGCATCACACAAACACATAAAAAAATGTAGAAATCCAAATTCTTCTATGAAAAAAAGAAATCAGCAAACACAATGGAAAATTGTATGACAATGTCAATGACAAAGACAATTTGACAATGTCAATACAAGATGGTTCAGGAGCCACTTTAGGCTTTCACCGCCCGATGTAAGTGTAGTTCTGGGCAAAATTTAAAAAATGCCGCATAGAACACAGTCTATCAGTAGCAATAAAGCGGCATTAAACCAAATTGTCAAAAATATTGGGACACCTGCCTTTACACGCACATGAACTTTATTGCCATCCCGGTCTTATTCCGTAGGGTTCAATATTAAGTTGGCCCACCCTTTTGCATCTATAACAGCTTCAACTCTTCTGGGAAGGCCGTCCACAAGGTTTAGGAGTGTGTCTATGGGAATGTTTGGCCATTCTTCCAGAAGAGCATTTGCGAGGTCAGGCACTGATGTTGAACAAAAGGGGGCACCAGAGCCAAGTGTTGCTGCGCGGGACCACAGGGTGTCAACCGTAAACCAGTGTGGAATGCACGGGAAGCCAGGCCGGATGTGACATCACCGGGGGAACCACACACAAGTCGGGTGGCACGCTTCAAAGCTTCCCCTTTTTCTTCAGACCTCGGTCTAACTGTTAAAACTTGTATTAATCTGCTGCACTTAGTCTGGCGCCCCCTTTTGTTTCCCACAAAAAAAAAAAACCTGGAAGCTGATTGGTTTCTATGCAGAGCTGCACCAAGTTTTGCACTCTCCAGTTTTAGTAATTCAACCCCAATGTATCATTATTCTCAATATTTTTTTCAAATAATATTTGTAAGCATTTCAATTCTTTACTAGTCATATGGAATTTACCACCTTCCTGGCCGGCCTATAGCAGAATGACAGCTGGGCGGGCCTTTCGTCCTTCTGAGTTGACGTCATGTATCCAGGGCCGTCTTTAAGGCAGGGCAAAAGAGGCAGCTGCCCTGGGCCCTGTCATTGTTGTGGGGCCCAAAGAAGCTGCCTCATAGTTGCCAACTTTCCCAGTTTAAATTCCCTCGTTCCTTGAGGTTTTAGTCCTGTGCTGTGTCCTAATATCTCAGTGTGAAGTTCTGTTATTAATGCTGCCCAGCTCTGCCTTGTTGTTGTGTACAGATGACTCCCCTGCAGACCCTGTGTGTACATGTAAATACTGGCATTGATATGTAAATATCTGCGGCATTCATATGTAAATAGTGTCAGAGCGGCAGCATTCTATGTAAACAGAGGTGGTATTCATATGTATATCATGCCCCCCTGAGGTCATATCCACCATCACCTCAACTGAATGCTACCCACTGGGGAGGAATGCTTGAAAGTCCTACCTACAATTGTGATCATTAAGCCTACCATCAGCCTGTTCTGCAAAGGTAAGCAAATTAGTGGGGGAGGGTAGTGTGGGGTGTGCAGAGGTAGGGAGAGAAGGAATTACAGTTTTGGGTGCACAGGTGAGCAAGGTCCAATCCATGGTGTGCAGCCAGTGAGGAGATGATGTACTGTAACCTATGGCAACCAATCAGTAAGCAGTCATGATGTGCAGTAACCAATCAGTGAGCAGTATTGATGTACAGTAATCTCTAGCAACCAATCAACAAGCAGAAATCATGTGCTGTAACCTCTAGTAACTAATCAGTGAGCCGAAATGTTTGCTGTAGCCTCTAGCAACCAGATCAGTGAGCCAAAATGTTTGCTGTAACCTCTAGCAGCCAGTCAGTGAGCAGTAATGATACACTGTAACCTCTGGCAACCAATCGCAATAACTGTCTTATCTGATTCAGTAAACTGATTTTGAGTCTAGCTGCTATTTATTGTATGTCTCAGAGCAGGTGGAGAGCAAAACTGTATGAGGGGGAGCCCCAAGAAAATTTTTGCCCAGGGTCCAATCAATATTAAAGACGGCCCAGCATGTGACAACCTCTCAGAAGGGGCAGCGCAGCCGCACGATCTGTCACCGTCAATGACTGATCACTATACCGGCACGCTGCCAGTATCTGTGACCAATCACAGCAGATCACATAACAATTGTAGACGTACAATGGATAACTCCCTATCATGCCATCCATTGTATACAATTGTGGTGCTAGCTGTGATTGGTCATGGTGATCACATAGTACAGACAGGGCCAATCACAGCCCATCGTTGCCATGTGATTAGCTTTAGCCAATCACAGCTCATCACAACAAAGACACTGAATTAATCAGTTTCATTTAGTAAAAAATGTTTGCTTATACCAATGAAATTCATTGGTATAAGCAATCATAATGTGTAAAAAAATAATAATCCTTAACACTTCCCCAGAGTAGTAAAGCATTACAATTATTATTATTATTATTATTATTATTATTATTATTATTATTATACAAGATTTATATAGCGCCAACAGTTTGAGCAGCTCTTTACTATATTAGGGCAGACAGTTATAATACAATTCAGTACAGGAGGAATCAGAGGGCCCTGCTCATTAGAGCTTACAATCTAGGAGGGAGGGTCAAGTGATACAAAAGGGTAAAAACTGTGGGTGGTGAGCTAATGAAGAAAATAAAGGTGGGTTAGGTGGGGGCAGGATAGAGAAAAGTTTTCAGGGATCGCCTAAAACTGGATAGATTTGGAGATAGTCTGATAGATTGGGGTAGGCAGTTCCAGAGGATGGGAGAGGCTCGGGAGAAGTCCTGGAGGCGGATATGGGAGGAGGTGATGAGGGAGATAGTGAGCAGGAGGTCTTGGGAGGAATGAAGAGGACAATTAGGTTGGTATTTTGAGACTAGGCTAGTGATGCAGCTGGGGGCAGAGTTGTGGATGGCTTTGTAACTTATCGTTAGTATTTGAATTAAATTTTTTGGGTGAGTGGCAGCCAATGGAGGGATTGGCAGAGGGTGATGGCAGACGCTGAGCAGTTTGTAAGGTGGATGAGTCTGGCAGCAGCATTCATGATGAACTGAAGGGGGGATAGTCAATTTAAAGGTAAGCCAATGAGGAGGGAGGTTGCAGTAGTCGAGGCGTGAGATAACCAGGAAGAGAACAAGGAGCTTTGTGGTTTCCTTGGTTAGAAAGCGGCAAGCTTTGTTAAGGGATTGGATGTGGGGCCAAAAGGAGGGTTCAGAGTCCAGGATAACACCTAGCGCCCTGACATGTGGGGACGGGTGGATGGTTGTGCCATTGCTCTTGAAAGAGAAGTCAGGGGAAGGGACATGTTGGGGGGGGGGAAATATTATAAGCTCGATTTTTGACAAGTTGAGTTTGAGGAAGTTGTGTGACATCCAGACAGAGATGTCTATTAGTAAGTTAGTGATGCGTGAGGAGACTGGTGGAGTGAGATGAGGGGTGGAGAGATAGATTTGGGTGTCCTCAGAGTAGAAATGATATTGGAAGCCGTGAAAGGCTATCAGCTGACCCAAGGAGGAGGTGTAGATTGAAAATAAAAGAGGTCCAAAGAACAGAACCTTGAGGGACCCCAACGGAGAAAAGAAGAGGAGAGGAGGAAGTAGAATTGTAGGTGACACTGAAGGTGCGTTGGGATAGGTGGGATGAGAGCCAGTGAAAAGCGCAGTCATGGAGACCAAGGGAGTAAAGTTTGAGGAGGAGGGGGTGGTCAACCGTATCAAAGGCAGCCAAAAGGTCCAGAAGTGGGAGTACAGAATAGTGTCTGTTGGTTTTTGCTGTTAGTAAGTCATTTGTGAGTTTTAGAAGCGTTTTAGAAGAGCAGTTTCTGGGGAGTGTTGAGGGCAAAATCCAGACTGAAGGGGATCAAGAAGGGTATTCTTAATGAGGTGGTCACTGTTTATAGACCAGGCATTCAAGGAGTTTAGAGGAAAAGGGGAGCAAGGAGATAATGCGTAGATTGCTAAGATTGGTATGGTCCAAGGACAGATTTTTTTAAGTATGGGGGGTGACCGGTGCATGTTTTAGAGCATTGGGGAAGATGCCAGAAGAGAGGGACCATGCTAACACACTTTTGTTTTGGTCGGTCACAGTGTGTTAACTACTTGCCGACCAGCCGCCGCAGTTGTACTGTGGCAGGTTGGCATGGCTGCGCAAATCGCCGTCACTGCATATTGGCCGCTTTAAGAAGCTATAGAGGCGTGACGCTGGAGCCGATGCCCATGGCTGGCGGCCGCGATATCCATCGGCCACCCGCGATCGCTCCACAGAGAGCCAGAACGGGGATCTGTGTATGTAAACAAACAGATCCCCATTCTGACAAGGAAGTAGAGAGAGTTCTTTTGTTCCCAGTGATCTCTCTCTCCTCCTCCAGTCAGTCCCCTCCCCCCCCCACAGTTAGAAACACCTCTCTAGGGAACATTTAACCCCTTGATCGCCCCCTAGTGTTAACCCCCTTCCTGCCAGTGAAATTTATACAGTAATCAGTGGCTATTTTTAGCTCTTATCACTGTATAAATGTCACTGGGTCCAAAAGAGTGTCAAAAGTGTCCGATCCGACTGCCGCAAAGTCGCAGTCCTGCTAAAAATCGCAGATCACCATCATTACTAGTAAAAAAAAAAAGAATAATAAAAATGCCATAAATATATCCCCTATTTTGTAGACGCTATAACTTTTGCGCAAACCAATCAATATACGCTTATTACGATTTTTTTACCAAAAATATGTAGAAGAATATATATCAGCCTAAACTGATGAAGAAATGTTTATTTTTATTTTTTTGGGGGGGATATTTATTATAGCAAAAAGTAAAAAATATTGTTTTTTGTTTTTTTTTTTTAAGATTGCCAATCTTTTTTTGTTTAAAGCGCCAAAAATAAAAACCGCAGAGGTGATCAAATACCACCAAAAGAAATCTCTATTTGTGGGAAAAAAAGGACATAAATTTTGTTTGTGTACAAGGTCGCATGACCGCGAAATTGTCAAAGCGATGCAGTGCCGTATCGCAAAAAATGGCCTGGTCAGGCTGTGGATAAATCCTTCAGGTCTTTAAGTGGTAAAAAAAAAAAAAAATCAGAAAAAAAAGAAACAATTATAATAAAAAAGAAAAAAAAATGTTTTAAATGTATTCATTTTGGGGTTTTTTTGTTTACATACTGTCACCAGTCAGTGTCCCTGATAACCGACACACCAGTCATATGATAATGCTGTACTGCACTGGTGACAGTAAGTAAAAAAAAAAAAAAAGTCTTAATTTTCCAAAAAATTATGACAAAAAAAACCTCGCAATGCCTCTTACTAAATACCTTGGACTGTCTACTTTCCAAAAAGGGGTCATTTAGGGGATATTTGTACTTTCCTGGCGTTTTCAGACCTCAAGAAATTAGCTATATATTGTATATCCCATAGTTTGTGGACTCTATAACTTTCCTACAGACTAAATTATATATACTGATGTGGGTTTTTTTCACCAAAGAAATGTAGCAGAATACATTTTGACCTAAATTTATGAAGAAAGGTTATTTATTTGCACAATTTTATATTTTAAGCTGGTCATAGATGGATTGAAATTCAGCCAGTTCAGCAGGATCCAACTATGGCCGTTGCCACTCAATAGTAGTGAACCCAACAATCGACAATAGCAATAACTGAGAGGGTTCCTACATCCTCCTTGCACGTGTGGATGGGGGTTGGGGGAATTCGTTCATCAGCCTTAATGGGTGATAAAAAAAAAAACCCAAAGCATCTATGGCCAGCCTTGGAAAACACTGAAGCTTGAAGCAGTCGGTCTGACAATCTCCCATGTTCTTACCTTGACCAAGGGCCGAGATTAGCACCATGCTAAGAGCTACGAGGGCGAGGAGTTTCAGAGGAGACATCGCTCTGGGTCGGAAGAGATTCAATATAATGTCTCTCTACACTTCTGGAAGAATTTGATATTCTATCTGTGTCTGGAGCAGACCCACCCTATAAGAGTTTTGTCCCCAGGCCAAAAGGTGGGGAGTTGAAACTTAGAAAAGAGACAGCAGGAACAGACCAAGTCTCAAGTCTGGCCCTTTTTAACCTTTTTTTGTACAGATCTACAGTCAGGTCCATAAATATTGGGACGTCAACACAATTCTAATCTTTTTGTCTATATACACCACCACAATGGATTTGAAATGAAACAAACAAGATGTGCTTTAACTGCAGACTTTCAGCTTTAACTTGAGGGTATTTACATCCAAATCAGGTGAGCGGTGTAGGAATTACAACAGTTTGTATATGTGCCTCACACTTTTTAAGGGACCAAAATTAATGGGACAGATTAACAATCATCCATCAAACTTTCACGTTTTAATACTTGATTGCAAATCCTTTGCAGTCAAATAAAGCCTGAAGTCTGGAACACATAGACATCACCGGACGCTGGGTTTCATCCCTGGCAATGCTCTGCCAGGCCTCTACTGCAACTGTCTTCAGTTCCTGCTTGTTCTTGGGGCATTTTCCCTTCAGTTTTGTCTTCAGCAAGTGAAATGCATGCTCAATCGGATTCAGGTCAGGTGATTGACTTGACCATTGCATAACATTCCACTTCTTTCCCTTAAAAAACTCTTTGGTTGCTTTCGCAGTATGCTTCGGGTCATTGTCCATCTGCTGAATATGAGCAGATAAGATTGCCCGAAACACTTCAGAATTCATCCTGCTGCTTTTGTCAGCAGTCACATCATGAATAAATACAAGAGAACCAGTTCCATTGGCAGCCATACATGCCCACACCATGACACTACCACCACCATGCTTCACTGATGAGGTGGTATGCTTTGGATCATGAGCAGTTCCTTTCCTTCTCCATACTCTTCTCTTCCCATCACTCTGGTACAAGTTGATCTTGGTCTCATCTGTCCATAGGATGTTGTTCCAGAACTGTGAAGGCTTTTTGAGATGTTGTTTGGCAAACTCTAATCTGGCCTTCCTGTTTTTGAGGCTCACCAATGGTTTACATCTTGTGGTGAACCCTCTGTATTCACTCTGGTGAAGTCTTCTCTTGATTGTTGACTTTGACACACATACACCTACCTCCTGGAGAGTGTTCTTGATCTGGCCAACTGTTGTGAAGGGTGTTTTCTTCACCAGGGAAAGAATTCTTCGGTCATCCACCACAGTTGTTTTCTGTGGTCTTCCGGGTCTTTTGGTGTTGCTGAGCTCACCGGTGCGGTCTTTCTTTTTAAGGATGTTTCAAACAGTTGATTTAGCCACACCCAATGTTTTTGCTATCTCTCTGATGGGTTTGTTTTGTTTTTTCAGCCTAATGATGGCTTGCTTCACTGATAGTGACAGCTCTTTGGATCTCATATTGAGAGTTGATAGCAACAGATTCCAAATGCAAATAGCACACTTGAAATGAACTCTGGACCTTTTATCTGCTCCTTGTAAATGGGATAATGAGGGAATAACACACACCTGGCCATGGAACAGCTGAGCAGCCAATTACCCCATTACTTTTGGTCCCTTAAAAAGGGGAGGCACATATACAAACTGTTGTAATTCCTACACCATTCACCTAATTTGGATGTAAATACCCTCAAATTAAAGCTGAAAGTCTGCAGTTAAAGCACATCTTGTTTGTTTCATTTCAAATCCATTGTGGTGGTGTATAGAGCCAAAAAGATTAGAATTGTGACGACGTCCCAATATTTATGGACCTGACTGTATGCTCATCCTGAACGTGGTTAAATTCACTTTTGATGACTGACTCAGTATTTCTACTGGAAGTCTGTTCCAAGCATCAACTACTATTTCGGTAAAATTTGAGGGCAAAAGTGGGCATACTTTTTTTATTAACTTACATGAGTCGTAAGTGGTGACTCTTCTTCTTTTCCATTGCAGGTAAATAATGGATTCCAAACATGTAGGCAGGGGCAGTCTACTTTCTCCACTGCAGGTGGCGCTCATCTGCAGTGGCCTTGTACCTGGACAGGAAGTCAAGAGGAACATCAGTTTCTCTATGGTTTCCTGGGTCACTGGGGAAGAAATCCGGTTGTCTGCTGCCGCTCCATGTAATTCTGGTAGCCATTTTAGGCCCTGGTTCAGGCTTGGTGTTCTTTATGCGAGTGGGTAGTGTAGAAAAAGTCAAGAGGAACACAGTTCCTCTGTGGTTTCTTGGGTCACTGGAGTAGCAATCTGATTGGATGTTGCCCCCCACCCCCCAATGTGACTCTGGCAGCCATTTTGGGTCAGGCACAGCCTATTTAAGGCTTGGTAGAGTAGAGATAGATACCACATTGGTTAGGGACAGTACTAGCGATAGAGAAAGGATCCTGATGAGCAAGGAAATTGTAGGGTCGGACCTCCTATGGACACCTTCCTGCTTAGGCAAGACGACCAGGCCACATTCTGCCCTGTTAACAGACAATGACAACCCAGCTGAAACCTGTTCTCTTCACATTGCTGGAAGCCATGAGTGCACCCAGTTGGGCGGCCTTCCACCGGGTTTGTTGTGAACTGTTGCTGAATTTCTTCAATAAAATTTTTCTTTTGCACCTGTCAGTGTGAATTATTGCCGCTGCACCATTCTACACCCCACCTATAAGCATCATTGAGTTGGGGTGCAGGTTGTCCAACATTTACAGAAGGCTACAGAATGTTATGGAGATGACAGCAATGACAAAAGTCACCAATGATGAGACCGTGCTCTTTCAATGGTGTCATCTCCAAGCGCTAGATGGTGAGGGTGGCCTCTTGCACAATTCCCATGCAAGTGCCCCTGGAAGTTTTGGTACAAGGGCTGCTATGGTAACAGCAGGTGCCAGAAAGCTAAAACTGAAGACTTGGACTTGGAAGCGCCGGTGTCAGGTAAGCGTAAAGAAAGCGGTGAGGGAATTCACCAAGTCCAGTAGAGAGCAGAGCCATATCACAAGCAGGAAGGCACCAATTTACAAGCAGGATCAAAGCCAGAGATGAGCAGAGGTTGGCAATGTGTAGGCAGCAATCCAGGCAGGGAGTGAGGCAGGTGGCAATCTAGGGAGTAGTCCAGTCCAGGCAAGGGTTGAGGCAGTGGCAATCAAGAAAGTAGTCCCAGTCTAGTCAGGGGTTGAGGCAGGCAGCAACCACAAGAGTTGTCAGGTCCAGGCTGAGGTCAAAGTAGGCAGCAACCAAAAGTGTACTTAGGCCCAGGCAGGGGTCGAGGCAGGCGGCAATTAAGAGAGTGGTTAGATCAAGCCATTAGCCGAGGCAGGTGGTAATCAAGAGAATAGTCAGGTCCAGGCAGGGGTCGAGGCAGGCGGCAACCAAGAAAATAGATACTAAGTAAACAGTTCATAAGTTCACTGGAAATATGATGGAAATAAAATGGTAGGCTTGTCCTTAGAGTAGCTTCTCAGTAGATCGAAGAGTTATCAATTTCTATAATATGGTAAAAAGACACAACAGGGTGCATCTAAGTGCAGCAAATAGATCATTTACTATTAAAAAAAGCAAATAGGCCACTCATGTTGTAGGATTAAAAAGAGTAAATCGTGTAAAACAAGGTCATCATCTCTGGAGCCCAGGCCAAGCAGTAATGATCCAGAGCAGTGAAGAGTAGAACCAACAGCAGCAGAAAGCTTCAGACGCAACAGGAGCCCATCTGACAGCTTGGGAATTGTTGCTGATGATGTCAGACGCCAGGGAACATGGGGGCATGGCTACGCATTTCAAGGCGGTAATGCCTCTTTTTCAATGCCTCTTCTTCAAGCCTGCCTCCCTTGTTGTTAGATCAACTCCTGTTGCTTCTGAAGCTTTCAGCTACTGGCAGTTCTGCTCTCCTCTGTAAAATGGTTACCTTACAGTTCTGTTCACACTGTTGTGTTTGCTTCAAAAATTACACCACATGTCACTTTCTTGGTGCTTCAAAGCATCTCCAACGCCTCCACAGAAGTCTATGACAAAGCTTATTTACAGCACCTGAAGCTTTTGAGGGGCTTTTATTCAGCATTAGCTACACTTTATTTTGAAGGTATTGCGGGTATGAGATATCCCAGGATGCACTGGGAACCCAACAAGCGAACCTGGAAAGATGTCATCAGCAGTCACTTCCAGTTCATGTGTATAAATTGTGGAAGTGTCTGGTGCAGACGTCACATCTGGTGTGCAGCACGGAGCAGCAGGAAGGTGAGTGGGGTCCAGACTGGAGTGGGGCAACTAGCAGTTTACACATGTGGTGTACAACATGGGAACGCTATAGCGGAAAGTTTGCAAGGACCAGAGAGAGAGAGGACTGTGAGGCAGAGGATCAGCAGAGCTGGGGGACCGAGCAGCATAGAAACAATATAGTGGATACACAGTAGACGTGAGCGGGGACCAGAGAGTGGGCTAGGGATTACTACTGAGTGGGGGATCAGCAAAGCTGGGGGTATTACTAAGTGAGGCATCAGTAGAGCTGGGGGTACTACTGAGCAAGGGATCTGCTGAACGAGGGTACTAAAAAGCTGGAGATCTGCCGAGTCAAATTTCTACTGGGCCCCTTTAAAACAAATAGAAAATCAACATACACAGGGCATTTGCCAAGCTTCATAAACCCCTTCCCGCCCACGCTATTGCCAAATGACGGCTACAGCACGGGCTTACTTTGTCGGGAGAACGTCATATGACAATCGCGCCCCCTTTGTACTCAGCTGGTCACAGATCGGGTAGAGGGCCAATCACAGCAGCCCTTTACCACGTGATCAGCTGTGTCCAAAAACAGCTGATCTTGGATGGAATCACCAGCCGGTTATCAGCTTTTCTTTCCTCACTTTGACAGAGTGAGGAGAGAAGAAGAGAGGCGATAACCGGCTTTTGTTAAAGGGACATTGGCACTGATAATCAGGGCACTGATTAACAGTGTCCTGATTATCAGTGCAATTCCAACAGTCCCCACCAGTGCTGCTAATCAGTGTCACCTATCGTTGCTACCTATCAGTGCCATCAGTGCCACCTATCAGTGCTACCTATCAGTGCTGCGTAGCAGAACCTGTCAGTGACACCCATCAGCGCCCATCAGTGTCCGCACCTCCCAAAATTTTGAAATAGAAATGGGGGACACCTACTAGCAAACATATGCAGGCATAGGACACACCCCCTGCCACACCCCCTTAAAGGAGAATTAACCAAAAAAAGGTTAATTAAATCCACAAGGGCTTTTTTTTTTACCACTACTCTTTCATTATATTGGCTTTACATTTTTTTTTTTTTTTTTTTTTTACAAATGCAGTAATTTAGAATTTGGATGAAAGGTTTAGCACTGGGAAACACTTTTTGAAAGATAAAAAGTGCATTTTATATACAAAACTTTATGGATCAGACCAAAATGAGGGACAAATTAGGAGGAAAGAGGGACAGAGGGACATTGCTCCAAATCAGGGACAGTTGGGAGCTATGAGTGTCTGGTGAGGCTGCATTTGATGGGCGCTGGTGAGGCTGCATTTGATGGGCGCTGGTGGGCTGCATTTGATAGGCGCGTCATTAAAAAAGGTGGGGTATATAAAGGCAGGGCAAAGGGGGTGGAGTCAGGGGTGGAGCCAAAAGGGGGGGAGGCGGCAAAATGAGGGTTCGCCTAGGGTGTCAAAAATTCTTGCACCAGCTCTGTTATGCGTATGCAAGTGGTAGTGGGAGTGGGCTCCATTCATCTAAATGTGAATAAATAATAAACATCAATAAATCTACAAGAGAGTTGGATTTTTAGAAATAGAAGGAACCCACATGCTGATACCAGTGTAAGTAAGAGACAACTCATGCTGGCCATACACTATATGAAAAATTGGCCGAAATTCGGTCATTTAGACAGTTCGTTCGTTTTTTAGCCAGATAATGGGCACAAATCGGTAATCGGCGTGGGCGTTTTTGAGCCGAAAAAAAGCAAAGGACAAGTTTGGAAAATTTCTGCCACACGAACGATAAATTGAAAGGTTAATTAATGTGTTTCCCGTCTAAACTGTTTTCACTAGGTATATGTGATAAAACAAACAAAAAAATGGATTCATTTATGTCCATTGAGCGATTTATCGGTCATTACACAAAGGTACTATCATTTGTTCTCACAGCCGAATGTTCGTTTTTCGAAGATGGGTTTGAATGATTTTTTTTTGTATAGTGTATGGCCAGCAATAGCCTAACAGAAAAAAAGCATGTTGAACCCGTAGGCACTTTAATGTGTGTTAAAATCGAAGCAAGTGTAAATGAGCCCTCATGACCCGTACACACGATCCGAAAATAACAGATCGTCTGTTATTTTTATTTTTTTTATTTTTTTTGCATGCTAGTCGCATATCGAAAATTGAGAGGTTACTAAAGTCGCGAAAATTCTCGTACGAGAGAATAAAAAATGGGAAGTGATGTCACGTGTTGTAGTGTATTTGTATTGTATTTTTGGACGACAGCTGTACTGATTAACCACTTCAGCCCCGGAAAGATTTACCCCCCTTCATGACCAGGCCATTTTTTGCCATACGGCACTGTGTCGCTTTAACTGACAATTACGCGGTCGTGCGACGCTGTACCCAAATAAAATTGACGTCCTTTTTTTCCCACAAATAGAACTTTCTTTTGGTGGTATTTGATCATCTCTGCTTTTTTTTTATTTTTTGCACTATAAACAAAAAAATAGCGTCAATTTTGAAAAAAAAACATTATTTTTTACTTTTTGCTATAATAAAAACTCAGTTTAGGCCGATATGTATTCTTCTACATATTTGTGATCAATAAACAAATATAGCTTTCTTTTGGTGGTACAGTATTTGATCATCTCTGCGGTTTTTATTTTTTTTATTTTTTTTTACAAAAAGAGAGCGACAATTTTGAAAAAAACACAATATTTTGTACTTTTTGCCATAATAAATATCCACATTTTTTTTTTTAAAAAGAAAATTTTTTCTCAGTTTAGGCCAATATGTATTCTTCTACATATTTTTGGTAATAAAAATCGTAATAAGCGTATATTGATTAGTTTGGGCAAAAGTTATAGCGTCTACAAAATAGGAAATAGATTTATAGCATTTTTCTTATTATTTTCTTACTAGTAATGGCGGCAATCTGCGATTTTTATCGGGACAGATCGGACACTTTCGACACTTTTTTGGGACCAGTGGCATATATACAGCGATCGGTGCTATAAAAATGCACTGATTACTGTGTAAATATCACTGGCAGGGAAGGGGTTAAAACTAGGGGGGAGATCAAGGGGTTAAATGTGTTCCCTAGGTGTGTTTCTAACTGTGGGGGGGATGGGACAGCATGGAGTAGGAGACTAAGTAGGAACGGACAATCTGTCTCTCCTCCCCTGTCAGAACGAGCATTTGTGGGTTTACACACACAAATCCCCGCGCTGACTCTCGTGCCCAGCGATCCCGAGTGGCCGGCGGCAATCGTGCCTGCTGGCCACACGCAGCGGGTCGTGTGCGCCTGTTGCTGCTCTTAAAGGAGTCGCCGTACGGTGGCTCGCCCATATTTTATATTATTATAATAAAAATCTGGTACAATAACACAATTCATATTCCACATATACATACATACATATTGTTAAATTACATAGTGTTACATGGTTTGGGAGCCCGACGCGTTTCGACCTATATGCGGTCTCTTCAGGGGAACAATTGGATCTAAAAAATGGTTGCATAAATTCAGAAATAAAAAAATATATATAGGTTAACATGCATCATGTCTCTGGGGATACCCGCGATCGTCTCACGGAGAGGAAGAACAGGGAGATGCTAAAGTAAACAAGCATCTCCCCGTTCTGCCTAATGACACTGACACTGATCTCTGCTCCCTGTAATCGAGAGCGGTGATCAGTGACGTGTCACACACAGCCCCTCCCCCTCACAGTTAGAATCACTCCCTAGGACACACTTAACCCCTATAGCGCCACCTAGTGGTTAACCCCATTCACATTTACACTGCCAGTCACATTTACACAGTAATCAATGCATTTTTAATCGCACTGATCACTGTATAAATGTGAATGGTCCCAAAAATCGCACCAAAAGTGTCCGCCATAATGTCGTAGTCACGATAAAAATCGCTGATCGCCGCCATTACTAGTAAAAAAAAAAAAATGATCAATAAAAATGCCATAAATCTATCCCCTATTTTGTAGACGCGATAACATTTGAGCAAACCAATCAATAAAAGCTTAAATATGTAGAAGAATACGTAGAAGAAACTGAGGTAAAAAATGTTTTTTTATATATTTTTGTGGATATTTATTATAGCAAAAAGTAAAAAAATAATGCGTTTTTTTCAAAATTGACACTATTTTCTTGTTTATAGCGCAAAACATAAAATCCGCAGAGGTGATCAAATACCACCAAAAGAGATCTCTATTTGTGGGGAAAAAAAAGGATGTCAATTTTGTTTGGGAGCCACGTCACACGACTGCTCAATTGTCAGTTAAAGCGACACAGTGCTGAATCGCAAAAAGCGCTTTGGTCAGGAAGGGGGTAAATCCTTCCGGAGCTCAAGTAGTTAAGAAGCCCTCCTGTCCTCCGCTCATTACCTGTATTGACTGCACCTGTTTGAACTTGTTACCTGTATAAAAGACACCTGTCCACACACTCAATCAATTGCACCATGACTGAAAGAACTGAAATCCAATGAATGAAAAGGGGAGGGCCAGGCAGTGCTGGGACAAGATCATCCAGTGCCCAGGGCAAAGATGCCAACTTGCCCCCCCTTTCATTATGTGTGAGTTTATGTGGAGGGGGGAGAGAGCACAGCACGCTCCTTCTCCCGGCTCTCTCCTCCTCTCCTTGCCGCTTCCAGTGCTGGGCTGACAGAAGTAGCGATGTTGCTGTCACTACTCCTGTCAGCCTTATAGTAAACGGAACTTGTGGCCCCCCCATCTTTACAATACACGATGCGCCCAGGCCAGCTGTCCCTTCTGCCCACCCCTTTGTCCTGGCCCTGGGGACAGTCAGGCTGAGGAGGAAAGATCTAGATGATTCTGGGCGTCCATCCAAGCTAGGAAATGAGGCGGGGCTCTATCTGACCTGCTGCAGCTTCTAATGCACATTGTGAGAAGCTCACAGTGTGCGGTGAAAGCAGAGGAAGCCATTTCAATCCAGGAGAGGAAACGCTACAATTATGCAAGGCTGCAGGGAGGGCCGGAGGTCAGAGTGAATGATGTTACCTGATGTTGCAGTATGTAATGGCGGTAATTGCTTTACTGATGTTGGGGAAGATGATTTTCCAGGTTGTAGTCGGGTCTCAGCATGCAGTGTGTAAGAACGGAATACTTCACCTGGCAGATTTCCTCCCCCTCTGGGCTCCTTTACAGTAATGAAAGATCAGTTTATTCCATGAGGAAAATGCTGCAATTAGCTCCTTACCTACTACTGGGGGAATCAATCAGAACCACTGTGCTCACAGAACTCTCACCTCATAGGCATAAGTCATATGCCTTGGATCATGATCCAAGAGGAAAAAAAAACAATAAACTCCCCTTCCAGGATCCAGGATCACCAACGTGTCTTTTTCTATAAGAGGGTTCCGCCCCACATATAATGATGTTCCATTCCACATGTAAGGTAAATAAGCCTCCAAAAGTGTATTACCATTAAATTACCATTACCATTAAAACGCCTAGGGTCCCCTGAGGAAGTCACGTGACGTAACGCGTAGGGCGTGACCGGACTATACCGAGGACCGGAAGTGACGTGAGAGGTGGCGTGAACGCCGAATGTTTGTCTTTCTTTGGCGCAATTTTTGCTTCGTTCAGGTGAGCAGGCACTTTTTAGTTTAATAAACTCCTTTTTAATGGTAATGACTTATGTAAGGTAAATAAGCATCCACTAGTGTATTACCATTAAAAAGGAGTTTATTAAACTAAAAAGTCCAAATTAATAGGCTGACCATTAAAACGTCACGTGACTTCCTAGGGTCCCCTGAGGAAGCTACGGGACGTGACGTAATACGTAGGGCGTGGCTGGAGTATACCGCGGAGCGGAAGTGATGCGAGAGGTAGTGTGAACGTCGAATGTTTGTCTTTCTTTGGCACAATTTTTGCTTTATTTATGTAAGCAGGCACTTTTTAGTTTAATAAACTCCCTTTTAATGGTAATGACTTATGTAAAGTAAATAAGCCTCCAATAGTGTATTGCAATTTAAAAGAACCGCGCTAAAGCTTATAGAATTAAGTGGATTCTCGAATACCTCAAATGATGTGATACAATCAACATATTAAATTAAATTATAAACCCAAATGTCAACACAATATAAATGTGATAACTTAAATAATCAAAAAAATGTGTATTAAACACTTTATACAGATAATATATGGAAAGTGGCAAAAAAGATAAAGTCCGTGACTTTAGAAGTGACTTCAAAAATCAACAGTCCTCATTGTAAAAAATTCCACCAATAGTGATTAAAAACTGTAGTGAGTAGAAACATCTCGTGAAAAAAATCCACCACCTGTGCAGATATATGTTTACCAGAGGTAAGCTTTAATGAAGCTTATGCCAGAAATCCACTCTGTGGGGACACCAACATCGATCTCAGCATGAAGGGAGGATCGCCCGGAACTCACCGACACAAGGGCCAAATATTCAGCAATGGGAACCCAGGGAAATAAAAAATACATCCTCCATAGTGTAAATCCGTTTAAGCAATTTATTGGAAGAAGTAAAAGTAGCACACTTACATAAAAATGACGATTAAAACAGCGTATAACAACAACCAGCCGGCCGGCCTGCATGCACCCATTCACTGTGGGATGGAAACGATGACGTCAGCGCGTCTGCCTTCCGACGTACGTTTCGTCCTATTGGACGTTGTCATAGGAACCAATAGTGTATTACCATTAAAAATGAGTTTATCAAACTAAAAAGTGCCTGCTTACACGAATGAAGCAAAAATTGCGCCAAAGAAAGACTAACATTCGGCGTTCATGCCACCTCTCACGTCACTTCTGGTCCGCGGTATACTCCGGCCTCGCCCTACACGTTACGTCACGTCGCGTGACTTCCTCAGGGGACGTTTTAATGGTCAGCCTAGCATTTTGGAGTTGTGTTATTTCTACCTGCAGCATGATATAATTATATTCCAAATATTAAGAGACATACACATTTTGTCTGTCTCTACAAAGCTACGATCAAAGTCTGCACAATGGTTTTGTCATGATATGTGTTTAAAAACAGATTCATTCTAAATTTAAAAATGAGTCTTGATGAAAATTATCAAGCTATGTGCACGGTATAACATTTTGTCTGTGCGTTTTAAAGTGTAAGTTAGAAGGTCTGTTTGTTTTGAGACGGAATCACAGTGCTAAAGTCAACACCTAGTTGTTGATATAAGTCTGTAGAGCTATGGAAAGCTTATTACTAAGTTACCAAGTCTCAATTTACCAAGTTATCATTCAAGTATTGAAATATGGTATTTTGTAATAAGAGCTTGTGTAGAAATGTGATTATCACCTGTATCATCATACATCTTTGATATTTAAAAGTATATATTTTTGTATTATCACCAAATATACAGTGGGGCAAAAAATTATTTACTCAGCCACCAATTGTGCAAGTTCTCCCACTTAAAAAGATGAGAGAGGCCTGTAATTGTCATCATAGGTATACCTCAACTATGAGAGACAAAATGTGGAAACAAATCCAGACAATCAAATTGTCTGATTTTTGAAAGAATTTATTTGCAAATTATGGTGGAAAATAAGTATTTGGTCTCCTACAAACAAGCAAGATTTCTGGCTCTCACAGACCTGTATCTTCTTCTTTAAGAGGTTCCTCTGTTCTCCACTCATTACCTGTATTAATGGCACATGTTTGAACTTGTTATCAGTATAAAAGACACCTGTCCACAACCTCAAACAGTCACACTCCAAACTCCACTATGGTGAAGACCAAAGAGCTGTCGAAGGACACCAGAAACAAAATTGTAGACCTACACCAGGCTGGGAAGACTGAATCTGAAATGGGCAAGCAGCTTGGTGTGAAGAAATCAACTGTGGGAGCAATAATTAGAAAATGGAAGACATACAAGACCACAGATAATCTCCCTCGATCTGGGGCTCCACGCAAGATCTCACCCCGTGGGATCAAAATGATCACAAGAACGGTGAGCAAAAATCCCAGAACCACACAGAGGGACCTAGTGAATGACCTGCAGAGAGCTGGGACCAACGTTACAAAGGCTACCATCAGTAACACACTACACCGCCAGGGACTCAGATCCTGCAATGCCAGACGTGTCCCCCTGCTTAAGCCAGTACATGTCCGGGCCCATCTAAGGTTTGCTAGAGAGCATTTGGATGATACAGAAGAGGATTGGGAGAATGTCATATGGTCAGATGAAACCAAAGTAGAACTGTTTGGCAGAAACACAACTTGTCGTGTTTGGAGGAGAGAGAATGCTGAGTTGCAACCAAAGAACACCATACCTACTGTGAAGCATGGGGGTGTCAACATCATGCTTTGGGGCTGTTTCTCTGCAAAGGGAACAGGACAACTGATCCATGTACATGAAAGAATGAATGGGGCCATGTATCGTGAGATTTTGAGTGAAAACCTCCTCCCATCAGCAATGGCATTGAAGATGAAACGTGGCTGGGTCTTTTAGCATGACAATGATCCCAAACACACCGCCCGGGCAACGAAGGAGTGGCTTCGTAAGAAGCATTTCAAGGTCCTGGAGTGGCCTAGTCAGTCTCCAGATCTCAACCCCATAGAAAACCTTTGGAGGGAGTTGAATGTCCGTGTTGCTTAGCGACAGCCCCAAAACATCACTGCTCTAGAGGAGATCTGCATGGAGGAATGGGCCAACATACCTGCAACAGTGTGTGACAACCTTGTGAAGACTTACAGAAAACGTTTGACCTCTGTCATTGCCAACAAAGGATATATAACAAAGTATTGAGATGAACTTTTGATATTGACCAAATACTTATTTTCCACCATAATTTGCAAATAAATTCTTTCAAAAATGAGACAATGTGATTGTCTGGATTTGTCTCCACATTTTGTCTCTCATAGTTGAGGTATACCTATGATGACAATTACAGGCCTCTCATCTTTTTAAGTGGGAGAACTTGCACAATTGGTGGCTGACTAAATACTTTTTTGCCCCACTGTACCTGATATTATTTTACACAGAATTTTTAGTTAATAAATATATATTTTGAGCATATCGTTGTGATGACTTGTCTTCAAAATAGCACAGATAAACGAACTTGAATTACTTGGTTGTATTTGTGGAAAAATGTGAAAATCTCCCTAAAAACAGATGTTTGCATCAATTCCATAAATATAATATTATTTTTATATTTCAGTATAAACATTCTGACAAGATACAGTATATAATTACAGCAAAAAAAAAAAAAAAAAAGAATAATGTTACTTGCAATCTGCTTACAGCAATCTTGGGAAAAGTAAATCAAACAGAAATGTAATAATTTTAAACTGAGAGATTTCAGCTTATACACCAAAAACTATTATTAAAAAAATGTATATGTCACGTGCAATCTGATTCCAACAAAAAAAATAAATAAATCAAAGGAAAAATAAATCAAAGAAAAATTCAAACGATCTTCAACTGAGTGCATTTTCAAATTTCCGATTTTAGCTTATACACCAGAATCTATTATAAAAAATATATGTCACTTGCAATCTGATTGCAACAACTTTAGAAATCAAAAAATCAAAAAATCGTAAAAAAAAAAACTTAATTTATATATATATATATATATATATATATATATATATATATATATATAAATTCAAACAAGGGATTGCTGCACAAACCGTATTTATTTTGAAATCTTCAAAAGGACATCACCACGACATCCATAAAATCAGGCATCCATAAAATCTTATATATACATAAAATCTTAATAAAAAAAATTTAAACAATTTTTAAACTGGGCATATCATTAGATTTCATGCCTGATGGAATGTTTTTTTTGGACAGACAGAAAAGATAAAGTGCTCCATTGAGTGTGGCCCCCTCCACAATTTATTTGTCCGGGTACATAAATATCCCAGGTCTGTTTAAATTGTGTTAATTCATAGATTGAATTCCTTTCTCACTTACTCATCTCCCTGCAGCAAATCTCTGATTATAATCGCTAACGAAATTCCTGAGCCTCTGGAAGATACGCATTACTGAATCATAATTCTCTTTTACAACCTGATCATCTGATATGTACTGTAAATCTTCTAAGTAGCAGACAGAATGAGTGACACCATAACAATGATATAGAAACATTTTTAATTCTGCCTGACATAACAAATTGCAGAACTGTAGGGACTATTCGGGGGGCCTGTTCACACTTGCATGGTTAGCTGTAATTTAACCACTTGAGCTTGTTCACTTGTATACCCTCCACTTGACTTGGCTTTGGGGATTTTTATTCCTTTGAAATGTGAGCCAAAATTGGGAGATTTGGGCAAATTTTCTCATTTGGCAAAATTGTACATTGTAGTCAAAATGAAAGGCAAAAGGTCGCTTCGTGCGATGCTGTGCCCAAATAAAATTCACGTACTTTTTTCCCACAAATAGAGCTTTCTTTTGGTGGTATTTGATCACCTCTGCGGTTTTTATTTTTTGCGCTATAAACAAAAAAAGAGCGACAATTTTGAAAAAAAAATAATATTTTTGACTTTCTGATATAAAACACATCCAATAAGATGCCACATCAGTGCCCATTAATGCAGCCTGATCAGTACTCATTAATGCAGCCACACCAGTGCCCGTTATTGCAGCATGATCAGTGCCCATCAGCGCAGCCACACTAGTGCCCATTAATGCAGCCACACCAGTGCCCATTAATGCAGGCACACCAGTGCCCATCAGCATAGCTACACCGGTACCCATTAATACAGCCTCACCAGTGCCCATTAATGCAGCCACCCCAGTGCCCATTAATGCAGCCACACCAGCATCCATTAATGCAGCCTCACCAGTGCCCATTAATGCAGCCTGATCAGTGCCCATTAATGCAGCCACACCAGTGCCCATTAATGCAGCCATACCAGTGCCCATTAAGGCAGCCTGATCAGTGCCATCAGCACAGCCACAGCAGTGGCCATTAATGCAGCCTGATCTGTGCCCATCAGCGCAGCCACATCAGTGCCCATTAATGCAGCCTGATCAGTGCCCATCAGCGCAGCCACATCAGTGCCCATTAATGCAGCCTGATCAGTGCCCATCAGCGCAACCACACCAGTGCCCATTAATGCAGCCACACCAGTGCCCATCAGCACAGCCACCCCAGTGCCCATTAATGCAGCCTGATTAGTGCCCATCAGCGCAACCACACTAGTGCCCATTAATGCAGCCACACCAGTGCCCATTAATGCAGCCACACCAGTGCCCATCAGCACAGCTACACAAGTACCCATTAATGCAGCCTCAGCAGTGCCCATTAATGCAGCCACACCAGTGCCCATTAATGCAGCCACACCAGTGCCCATCATCACAGCCACACCAGTGCCCATTAATGCAGCCTGATCAGTGGCCATCAGCGCAACGACACTAGTGCCCATTAATGCAGCCACACCAGTGCCCATCAGCACGGCTACACCAGTACCCATTAATGCAGCCACACCAGTGCCCATCAGCACAGCCACCCCGGTGCCCATTAATGCAGCCTGATCAGTGCCCATCAGCGCAACCACACTAATGCCCATTAATGCAGCCACACCAGTGCCCATCAGCACAGCTACACAAGTACCCATTAATGCAGCCTCAGCAGTGCCCATTAATGCAGCCACACCAGTGCCCATTAATGCAGCCACACCAGTGCCCATCATCACAGCCACACCAGTGCCCATTAATGCAGCCTGATCAGTGCCCATCAGCGCAATGACACTAGTGCCCATTAATGCAGCCACACCAGTGCCCATCAGCACGGCTACACCAGTACCAATTAATGCAGCCACACCAGTGCCCATTAATGCAGCCTGATCAGTGCCCATCAGCGCAACCACACTAATGCCCATTAATGCAGCCACACCAGTGCCCATCAGCACAGCTACACAAGTACCCATTAATGCAGCCTCAGCAGTGCCCATTAATGCAGCCACACCAGTGCCCATTAATGCAGCCACACCAGTGCCCATCATCACAGCCACACCAGTGCCCATTAATGCAGCCTGATCAGTGCCCATCAGCGCAACGACACTAGTGCCCATTAATGCAGCCACACCAGTGCCTATCAGCACGGCTACACCAGTACCCATTAATGCAGCCACACCAGTGCCCATCAGCACAGCCACCCCGGTGCCCATTAATGCAGCCTGATCAGTGCCCATCAGCGCAACCACACTAATGCCCATTAATGCAGCCACACCAGTGCCCATCAGCACAGCTACACAAGTACCCATTAATGCAGCCTCAGCAGTGCCCATTAATGCAGTCACACCAGTGCCCATTAATGCAGCCACACCAGTGCCCATCATCACAGCCACACCAGTGCCCATTAATGCAGCCTGATCAGTGCCCATCAGCGCAATGACACTAGTGCCCATTAATGCAGTCACACCAGTGCCCATCAGCACGGCTACACCAGTACCAATTAATGCAGCCACACCAGTGCCCATTAATGCAGCTACACCAGTGCCCATTAATGCAACCTCACCAGTGCCCATTAATGCAACCTCACCAGTGCCCATCAGCGCTGCCACACCAGTGCCCATTAATGCAGCCTGATCAGTGCCCATTAATGCAACCACACCAGTGCCCATTAATGCAGCCACACCAGGGCCCATTAATGCAGCCTCACCAGTGCCAGTTAATATAGCCTGATCATGGCCCATCAGCGCAGCCACATCAGTGCCCATCAGCGCAGCCACATCAGTGCCTAATAATGCAACCACACCAGTGCCTAATAATGCAGCCACACCAGTGCCCATTAATGCAGCCTGATCAGTGCCCATCAGCACAGCCTCATATGTGCCCATCAATGTTAGTCTCCCCCAGTACCTGGTCTGCACGGCTTCTTCTACCTAGGTCCCGGGTGCAGTGCTTGCACTGCAGGTGGTTCCTCTGGAGCTGGGAGCCTCAGACCAGCTGTGCACTGCTGGTACATCTGGTCCTCTCCCTTCCTCCTGGGCAGTGCACCACAGAGCTGGGTAACTAGGGCTGGAGGAAATTTTGGGGGGGCGAGGTGAGAGGGCAGGGACTTCCAAATCCTGTCCACCAAACAGCTAATCTCGCGACTCCCGCTGGGTAGCTGTTTAGAAAAAAAAACTTCTCCTGGTCTCCCCCGGGTTTAGTGGGGGCTGGGGGACAGAAAGTGGACTATTTCATCACTTTCAGCTTCAGGCGGATTAATCCGCAGCAGCACTCCCGGCCGGCTCCAGTGTATAGCACAGGCCGGCCTTCAACTGTGTAGTGTGCTGCTGCGGATTAATCCACCCAAAGCCGAAAGTGATGAAGAAGTCCACTTTTTGTCCCCCCGGCCCCCACTGAACACAGACGAGACCCGGAGACATTTTTTTTCTAAACAGCTGGAGATTAGCTTATTGGTGGATAGGGTTTGGGAGTCCGCTGTCACTGAAACCGGCCCACTGAGCCATCGGCCCACCTGGAAACTTCCAGTAGTCCCAATGGCCAGTACATGCCTGTCCCAGAGGTGTTCTATTGGATTTAGGTCAGGCAAGTGTGGGGGGCCATTCAATGGTATCAATTCCTTCATCCTCCAGGAACTGGCTGCATATTCCCACCACATGAGGCTGGCATTGACGGGCACCAGGAGGAACCCAGGACCAACTGCACCAGCGTAGGGTCTGACAATGGGTCCAAGGATTTCATCCCGATACCTAATGGCAGTCAGGGTGCCATTGTCTACCCTGTAGAGGTACGTGAGTCCCTCCATGGATATGCCTCCCCAGACCATCACTGACCCACCAACCAAACCGGTCATGCTGAACGATTTTACAGGCAGCATAATGTTCTCCACGTCTTCTCCAGACCCTTTCACGTCTGTCACATGGGCTCAGGGTGAACCTGCTCTCATCTGTGAAAAGCACAGGGCGCTAGTGTCAGACCTGCCAATTCTGGTGTTCAATGGCAAATGCCAATCGAGTTCCATGGTGTCGGTGAGTGAGCACAGGGCCCACTAGAGGACGTCGGGCCCTCAGGCCACCCTCATTCACACCAGTGAATTTTCACAGTGGAAGCGGCCTGCTGCACACGCCCCCTACAGGCAGAAGTAGTCCGGAATCACGTATATATACGGGATCCAGTGCACAGCTGCCGCCCTGTAGCAGTAAAACTGCTATAGGGATGTCGCTACGTGTTCAAAGAATAAAGTATTTTAGTTCCTAATGTGAAAATAAAAATGCACATCAATGCAATCCACTAGAAAAATGCATATTAACTCAAGTGTGTCTAATGTAGATTGTAAGCTCAATAGTAGGGTTTTCCTATTCCTTCTGTTTTGAACTCTATTTGTAACTGTACTTTCCCCACTCTACATTGTAAAGCGCAAACTGTTGGCGCTATATAAATCCTGAATAATAATTATAAATAATAATAATATAGCGCCCTGCTCCTGAAGAGCAGACGCTATTCTTTTCAAATTTAAGTTAGTTGAAGCTACAGTTCGGCTCAGCTTATTATTACCTAAAGTTACTGGTTTCTGTACCAGTTTGGCTGGACTGTGGAAATCTCCATCCGACCATGGGTGGTGCTGTTACCATTAGTGGATGTTGTAAATACAGTCTGGTTGGACATATTGAATACTCTTTGCCCAGAGACAGTTCGGTGAGAGTGGTTCATCCGCCGTGCATTCTGGGTAGGGGTATTTAAGGAGCAAACACCATTTTTTAGGGGTTGTTCCCGCTTCCTGACCTCATGGCCCTCCTGGCCTGGGGGAATTGCTGCTGCCTAAAATTCTGCCTTGGGGTCGGTGGACCCAAGGCCCAGCTACTAGAAGAAGGCCCAAAGTTTTAGTGGCCTATTGGTCCATAGGATGGTCTCTTTGCTGTCTGGACTGCGGGAAGAAGCAAGGGACTGTAGCGACCAGGGGAGGACTCTTCAGGAGAGGACCAAGCATAAGGCTGGTGTCTTGAGAAGAGCCTGGGAACTCAGTCGGAGAGACGCATCTGGGATCAAGCACAGCAATCAGTTTATTCAAGATTGTCAGGTCTGTGGCAGAGACCGTATCCGAGCATCGCATCGGCTGCTAGGTTGGTGAGAGAGACCTATCCGGTGGTTGCTAAATCCAGTTGTGGAGCTGCTGCTCGCTGGATATAGGAATTACCTCTAAGCGCAAAATTCAAGGTACTTGAATCCCTATCACCCTCTACCCTGCTATTGCATATTTTGTTTCTTCAATAAACCTTGGAAAAAGGACTAAGTGTTGGAGCCAGTGTCTTCAATTAGTGTCTTCAATTGAATATCTACTATGGGACCCCTATGATGAACACTGTGAAGATGGTAACGGTAAGCCCAAATCTATTCAGCAGCTCCTTCGGGGGTTAGTGCTTCAATAATAATAATAATGTGTGTCAAAATGCACTATATAAACACAACAAAACAGAAAGTGCAGCGCTAGTAAATAAATGGGATGAGAGGACTATAAGCACAATACATTCCACCACAGTGTGTGTGTAAACAGTCCAAATATTCGGTCCACAATGATCTTCAAAATGTGGAAAAATGCATGCTTTATGAAAGCGGTGATTTCAGGAGCCCACCACCACGGTACCAATTGGCCTCTCACCTGATGTAATGGACCCTTAGATTATAGAGGGTCACAAACGCCTTTGTCATAAACCAATGGATATGCAGCACATCAATCAGGGACCAGGTATAGGAACTCCAATACGACCATCTGATGTAATGGACCCTTAGATTATGAAGGGTCACAAACGCCTTAATCATAAACCAATGGATATGCAGCACATCAATCAAGGACCAGGTACAGGAACTCCAATACTCCGATTCGACCATATAAGATATAAATGGCAAAAGTATAGTGCTCTCCGTTTGATAAAAAGCTTTATTTTAAGAAGTAAAATCGAAACACTCACATGTATAGTGCTTGATACAAGCAAAACGAAAGATCCACCGATCCTTCACACAGTTTGGCACAGTTTAGCAGATGCGCAGTGGCCGCGGGTGACGTCACGACGTTCCTCGTTCTGGACGCGTTGCGTCCCAGTGGGCGGGGACTTCATCAGCTTCATCATCTGCTGATGAAGTCCCGCCCACTGGGACGCAACGCGTCCAGAACGAGGAACGTCGTGACGTCACCCGCGGCCACTGCGCATCTGCTAAACTGTGCCAAACTGTGTGAAGGATCGGTGGATCTTTCGTTTTGCTTGTATCAAGCACTATACATGTGAGTGTTTCGATTTTACTTCTTAAAATAAAGCTTTTTATCAAACGGAGAGCACTATACTTTTGCCATTTATATCTTATATGGTCGAATCGGAGTATTGGAGTTCCTGTACCTGGTCCTTGATTGATGTGCTGCATATCCATTGGTTTATGATTAAGGCGTTTGTGACCCTTCATAATCTAAGGGTCCATTACATCAGATGGTCGTATTGGAGTTCCTATACCTGGTCCCTGATTGATGTGCTGCATATCCATTGGTTTATGACAAAGGCGTTTGTGACCCTCTATAATCTAAGGGTCCATTACATCAGGTGAGAGGCCAATTGGTACCGTGGTGGTGGGCTCCTGAAATCACCGCTTTCATAAAGCATGCATTTTTCCACATTTTGAAGATCATTGTGGACCGAATATTTGGACTGTTTACACACACACTGTGGTGGAATGTATTGTGCTTATAGTCCTCTCATCCCATTTATTTACTAGCGCTGCACTTTCTATTTTGTTGTGTTTATTGAGGGATTTGAAATTTGACCCTGGTGTTCAGCTGCTGCCCTTATTATTTACCATCTCGTGCTGATTTATTTTTACTTTTAAAATGCACTATATGCAAGTGATGTGAATCTAGCCTTAAATAAAAAATGGAATCCAATGTTTATATTCACAAAAAAAAAAAAAAAAAAAATTAAAAAAAAAAGAATACATAGAAAACAAATACCCCCCCCCCCCCCAAAAAAAAGAAAGAAAAATCTAGCTCCCAAAAATGTATTTATTTTCTTTTTACTCTAAAAAAAAAAAAAACGGGAAACAAACAAAAATGCTATTTTAATATGGCCAGACTCATTTGTCCATTTTATAACCACGATAAAATAATTTTTCGAATAGAAAACAATTAAAGTTAATTAGTAATATTTAAAAAAATAATAATAAAAAAAGGGATATACAAACAATAAAAAGTAAAATAATAGCGTGCAAAAAAAAAATACAAAAAAAAAATGCACTCGGGACAATATTGTTAGAATGTAAATAAAAATAATAAATAAATAATAAATAAAAAATGGAATCCAACACAAAGAATGACCATATTAACAAAATATAAAAAAAACACTGAAAAAGACTACATAAAAAACAAATAACCCCCCCCCCCCCCAAAAAAAAAAAATCTAGTTCTCAAAAATGTATTTATTTTCTGTTTAGTCTAAAAAAAAACAGGAAACAAACAAAAATGCTATTTTAATATGGCCAGACTTATTTGTCCATTTTATAATGACAATAAAATTATTTTTTGAATAGAAAACAATTAAAGTTAATTAGTAATATTAAAAAAAATAATAATAAAAAGAAGGAATAAACAAACAATAAAAATTTTGAATAAATAATAAAAAAATTAAAAATAAAATAAAAATAATAGTGTGCAAAAAAATATATTGTTTAGAAAAATAAGTGGTTGGACTATAGACAGGAAATAACGGAGACGGATCTCCCAATCCCTAGATATGAGACACACAGATAAAAAGAAAGATGGCCCTCTTTCAAGAATAAGTGGGATTTTTAAGGGAGATAGTACGTCTATTGATAGTAGGTCAGTACCACATAGGTTAGTAAAAAATATAATTTTTTTAATGAAAGATAGTTAAAATAATTTGTATATGCATAAAGGACATAACTTATAAGAACATCAACATGACCATCCAGTAGTATATTCGGAATTCATTCGTGATTGTCAGCCAACATGTTTCGCAAAGAATTATTTTCGCTTCATCAGGACATAACACAACATCACTAATTCATTATAACTACTAGAACTGGTCTAAAGAGCAGAGCAACCACCACCATTGCCAGACATCATCTAGTGTACCAACTGGAGCATAGTACCCATGGGTGCCAGATCCCAACAGGATAATGCCAACAGGAGGACTACCCATCGTCACTAGTAGGAACTGGCTCTCCTGGTTAGGAGCTGCATTGCCGACATTCTTCCTTCAGAGATTCTTGCCCCTTAACTGTGCAGTCCAGTCCTCCTGTTGGCATTATCCTGTTGGGATCTGGCACCCATGGGTACTATGCTCCAGTTGGTACACTAGATGACGTCTGGCAATGGTGGTGGTTGCTCCGCTCTTTAGACCTGTACTAGTAGTTATAATGAATTAGTGATGTCAGGTTATGCCCTGATGAAGCGAAAATAATTATTTGCGAAACATGTTGGCTGACAATCTCGAATGAATTCTGAATATAACACTGGATGGTCATGTTGATGTTCTTATAAGTTATGTCCTTTATGCATATACAAATTATTTTAACTATCTTTCAATAAAAATTTATTTTTTTTACTAACCTATGTGGTACTGACCTACTATCAATAGACGTACTATCTCCCTTAAAAATCCCACTTGTTCTTTTTATCTGAGTGTGCAAAAAAAATACAAAAAAACATGCACTCGGGACAATATTGTTAGAATGTAATTTTATAGTGTTACTAAACCCACAACAGTAAAATCAGTCTGCATATGTAGTAAAGCATGCTTGTTATACTCACTGTGGAGCCCAAGTGGTCAGTCCTCTGCATTGTGTAAAAAGGCTGTTTGACCCGGTCTTCTGTGATCCTCCCCTTCTTCTGCTGTCTCCCGATAATGTCCTGATAAAACAGAGTCTATGGAGTCAGGCTGCACATGCTCCGTTTGGTGTGTATTGCTGGAGAGGGATTTTTTTGTTTGTTTTGGGAGAGTGCATGTGATCAGCAATTCAGCATAGGGCCAATCAGCACTGTCCACACAGAGGGTCAGGGGTCCTGCAGTCTCATAGGACAACTGTGTGGAAATGAAAATGCCTCCTACAAGCTTTAACCAGACACTGATAGAAGTCACAAGACTGCTATATACTGCTGATGAGAAAAGGTATTTAGCAGTTGATAGTTACTAAAATAATTGCATTTCCATGTCCTGTGTATTGTGGGAGACCAGATATAGTGAATGCAGGGTCCTGGGTTTAGTAACACTTTAAATAAAGTTTTCCCTTCAGTCACTCTCCCTGCCGGCTATCAGACAGTCAGCTGTCTCTCACAGAGCATTTTTTGCGATTCGGCAAACTGCGTCGCTTTAACTGACAATTGCACGGTCGTGCGACGTTACACCCAAACAAAATTGACGTTTTTTTTTCCCCCACAATAGAGCTTTCTTTTGGTGGTATTTGATCACCTCTGCGGTTATTAATTTTTTATTTTTTTATTTTTTGTATTTTTGTAAGAGCAACAATTTTGACAAACACAATATTTTGTACTTTTTGCTATAATAAATATCCGCATTTTTTTTTGTTTAAAAAAAGCAAACTTTTTCCTCAGTTTAGGCCGATATGTATTCTTCTACATATTTTTGGTAATACAAATCACAGTAAGGGTATATTTTTATTATTATTATTATTATTAATCGACAGGATTTATGTAGCGACAACAGTTTGCTCAGCGCTTTACAACATATATTGTATATTGATTGGTTTGCACAAAAGTTATAGCGTCTACAAAATAGGGAATAGTTTTATGGCATTTTTATTGATAATTTTTTTTTTTACTAGTAATGGCGGCGATCAGCGATTTTTATCATGACTGTGGCATTGTGGCGGACACATCGGACAATTTTGACACATTTTTGGGACCATTGTCATTTATACAGCGATCGGTGCTATAAAAATGCACTGATTACTGTAAAAAATGTCACTGGCAGGGAAGGGGTTAACACTAGGGGGCGATCAAGGGGTTAACGGTGTTCCCTAGTGTGTGTTCTAACTGAAGGGGGGAGGGGACTGACTAGAAGAGATGACAGATCGCTGTTCATACTTTGTATATACTTTGTATGAACACACGATCTGTCACTTCTCCCCTCAGAGAACCGGGATCTCTGTGTTTATAGACACAGAGATCCCGGTTCTCGCTGCGTTACGAGCGATCGCAGGAGCCCGGCAGTCTTGATCACTCGCATCAGCTCCGGGGGCGTGCTGCTGGCGCCCCTAGTGGCTGCCCTTAGGAGCGACGTAACATGACGGCGATTCGCCTGCCCGTGACATTCTGTAAAACTGCGGGGGCTGGTCGGCAAACGGTTAAACTACTGTGTTCAGTTTGTGCCCTTTATTATTTATAAAAGTGTTGTGATGACTGTGTCTGATTACATACATGTAAGGTTAGCGTGCAGATAAGGAAATCATTTATCACTTTCTTTTTGCATGCTCTCATTCATGTTTTCTACACAATTCCAGACGGGGGAAGCTGAACACATGACGGTGTCCGGGGATGGAAAAAAAAAAACGAACACTGCCATGTGAAACGGAGAATGAAAACAAAAGAAGCTTGGAGATGATTGGATGATTCAAGTCATTGCAGCTTTGCCTAATTAAGCCAAGTAAATATTCTAAAGGAATCCAGTTGTGTTCGTGGTGCAAGTTCTTGCATGCGCTGTCCCTAGACGTCAAAATGTAAGCTGACAGTTGCTGTGGAAATACAATGTTACTTTCTATCTCTCTATCTCCCGTCTGATCAATGTTTATAAACAATGTTATTTTGTATCTCTATCTCCTGCCTGATCAATGTTTACAAACAATGTTACTTTGTATCTCTCTATCTCCCATCTAATCAATGTTTATAAACAATGTTACTTTGTATCTCTCTATCTCCCGTCTGATCAATGTTTATAAACAATGTTATTTTGTATCTCTATCTCCTGCCTGATCAATGTTTACAAACAATGTTACTTTGTATCTCTCTATCTCCCATCTAATCAATGTTTATAAACAATGTTACTTTGTATCTCTCTATCTTCCGTCTGATCAATGTTTATAAACAATGTTACTGTGTATTCCAGTATCTAGATTTGTACAATGATTGTAAGCACTGTGTGTCAGACATCCATTTTATCACAGAAGTTGCTTCTACAGCCGCAGGATTTCCACAGCAACTGTCAGCTTACATTTTGACGTCTAGGGACAGCGCATGCAAGAACTTGCACCACGAATACAACTGGATTCCTTTAGAATATCTCCAGTCTGATCAATATTTATAAACAATGTTACTCTGTCTCTCTCTATCTCCTGTCTGATCAATGTTTATAAACAATGTCACTTTGTATCTCTCCATCTCCCGTATATAAACAACGATGCTTTGTATCTCTCCATAAACATTGATCAGACAGGAGATAGAGAGATACAAAGTAACATTGTTTATAAACATTGATCAGAGTGGAGATGGAGAGATACAAAGTAACACTGTTTATCTCCTGTCTGATCAATGTTTATAAACAATGTCACTTTGTATCCCTCTATCTGCTGTCTGATCAATGTTTATAGAGAGATACAAAGTGACATTGTTTATAAACATTGATCAGACAGGAGATAAACAGTGTTACTTTGTATCTCTCCATCTCCCCTCTGATCAATGTTTATAAACAATGTCACTTTGTATCTCTCCATCTCCACTCTGATCAATGTTTATAAACAATGTTACTTTGTATCTCTCTATCTCCTGTCTGAGCAATGTTTATAAACAATGTTACTTTGTATCTCTCTATCTCCTGTCTGATCAATGTTTATAAACAATGTTACTTTGTATCTCTCTATCTCCTGTCTGATCAATGTTTATAAGCAATGTTACTTTGTATCTCTCTATAAACATTGATCAGACCACAGATAGAGGGATACAAAGTGACATTGTTTATAAACATTGATCAGACAGGAGATAAACAATGTTACTTTGTATCTCTCCAACTTCCCTCTGATCAATGTTTATAAACAATTTTATTTTGTATCTCTCTATCTCCCATCTGATCAATGTTTATAAACAATGTTACTTTGTATCTCTCCAACTCCCCTCTGATCAATGTTTATAAACAATGTTATTTTGTATCTCTCTATCTCCCATTTGATCAAGGTTTATAAACAATGTTACTGTGTATTCCAGTATCTAGGTTTGTACAATGATTGTAAGCACTGTGTGTCAGACATCCATTTTATGACAGAAGTAGCTTCTACAGCCGCAGGATTTCCACAGCAACTGTCAGCTTCAATGTTTATGGAGAGATACAAAGCAACATTGTTTATATACGGGAGTAAAATTGTTTATAAACATTGATCAGACAGGAGATAGAGAGGTACAAAGTGACATTGTTTATAAACATTGATCAGACAGGAGATAGAGAGATACAAAGTAACATAGTTTATAAACATTGATGTTTGATGGTGGGGATGGTGTTCTTGGGGTCATAGGCAGCATTCCTCCTCCTCCGAACACGTTGAGTTGAGTTGATGCCAAAGAGCTCGATTTTGGTCTTCTCTGACCACAACATTTTTACTCAGTTCTCCTCTGAATCATTCAGATGTTCATTAGCAAACTTCAGACGGACCTGTACATGTGCTTTCTTGAGGAGGGGGACTTTGCATACGCTGCAGGATTTCAGTTCTTCACGGTGTAGTGTGTTACCAATTGTTTTCTTGGTGACTATGGTCCCAGCTGCCTTGAGATCATTGACAAGATTCTCCGGTGTAGTTCTGGGCTGATTCCTCACCGTTCTCATAATCACTGAAACTCCACATGGTGAGATCTTGCATGGAGCCTCAGACCGAGGGAGATTGACAGTTATTTTGTGTTTCTTCCATTTGCGAATAATCGCACCAACTGTTGTCACCCTCTCACCAAGCTGCTTGGCGATGGTCTTGAAGCCCATTCCAGCCTTGTGTATGTCTACAATCTTGTCCTTGACATCCTTGGACAGATCTTTGGCCATGGTGGAGAGATTGGAATCTGATTGATTGATTCTGTGGACAGGTGTCTTTTATACGGGTGACAAGCTGAGATTAGGAGCACTCCCATTTTACCATTAAAATGATAGACTGATCATTTGTTTGTCAGAGGGCAAACGTACAAAATCAGTAGGGGATGAAATACTTTTTTTTCCCCCTCACTGTATATTACCATATATACTCAAGTATAAGCCAAGTTTTTCAGAACATTTTTTTGTGCTGAAAGTGCCTCCCTCAGCTTATACTCGAGTCAAGCACTTTTCTGGTGCAAACAATGATATATTCCAAACTGACTTTGGGGCCATTTGGTGCTAGGAACCCCATTTTGGTGTGCAAACCCAGTGGAACTAGCACTACAACATATCCAAAGCTGGGGTTCCTAGCACGAAGTGGCCCCAAGATACGGGGCCCCAAATCGGTTCGGAAAATGTAATTCTCTGCTGCAGAAAAGTACTTGACATTTTTCGAACCGAATTTGGGGCCCTGTATCTTGGGGCCACTTGGGCTAGGAACCCCAGCTTTGGATATGTTGTGGTGCTAGTTCCACTGGGTTTGCACACCAAATTTGGGGTTCCTAGCCCCAAGTGGCCCCGAGATACGAGGCCGCAAATTCGGTCAACTGTGTCCATCTGCAGCAATGTGATTTCGGGACCCTTTGGGTCCAGAGACCCCAAATTTTGGCTGCAGCTAGAGGGCATCTAGGAACCCTTAACTACCGAGTTTGAGGTTCAGGGGACCTATGGCTGCAAATGGGCACAGTGAGGCATACAAATGGGCACAGTGAGGCTGCAAATGGGCATTGTTGACCCTCTTTTCTACTTACAGTAGCTGCGCATTTCTCACCCTCGGCTTATACTCGAGTCAATAAGTTTTCCCAGTTTTTTGTGGTAAAATTACGTGCCTCGGCTTATACTCCGGGTCGGCTTATACTTGAGTATATATGGTAATTTGTTATCTCTAGTTGGGATGAGCTTCGTGTTCGAGTCGAACCCATGATGTTCGACTCGAACATCGGCTGTTCGGTCGTTCGTCGAACTCCGAACGTTATGGGCCGTCCCGCCAAATTCGTGTGGCGCGTCACGGCCCATAATTCACTGCGGCATCGCAGTGCATTGCTGGCTGATGATTGGCCAAGCATGCACTATGACCTGCATGTTTGGCCAATCACAGCGTCGTCGGTAGAGAGAGCTGTAATTGGCCAAAGCCAGGATGGCTTTGGCCAATTATGGCTCAGGGGGTTTAGAACACGCCCCACACTATATAAGGCCGCCTGCACGGCGGCCCTGTGTAGTGTGTTCCGGCGTGCTTAGATAGAGAGAGAGAGAGACAGTGTCATTTCATTTGAGTTAGCTAGATTAGGCAGGACAATCAGTCAGTTAGCTGCACTTACAGTGTATTGTGTATATATATGCATCCCAGGTGTTGCATATATATATATATATATATATATATATATATATACACTGTATTCAGTTTAGCTAGATCCATTCCTGTTATCTTCCTACTGACAGGCAGGCTTGTCTTGTTACAGTATTTACAGCTACCTGAAGAAAATTACTGGTGTTCTTTTGATCCCATTAGTACCACAGTCAGGCAGCTAGACTATTTACAGTTAGTGTAGTGCGTCCTGCTCACAGTGTTCAGTTAAAGCTACAAGTTAGTGTAGTGAGACCTCCGCACAGTGTTCATCTAAAGCTACAAGTTAGTGCGGTGCGTCCTAATCACAGTGTTCAGCTAAAACTACAAGTTAGTGTAGTGAGACCTCTGCACCGTGTTCATCTAAAGCTACAAGTTAGTGTAGTGCGTCCTGCTCACAGTGTTCAGCTAAAACTACAAGTTAGTGTAGTGAGACCTCTGCACCGTGTTCATCTAAAGCTACAAGTTAGTGTGGTGCGTCCTGCTCACAGTGTTCAGCTAAAACTACAAGTTAGTGTAGTGAGACCTCTGCACAGTGTTCATCTAAAGCTACAAGTTAGTGTAGTGCGTCCTGCTCACAGTGTTCAGCTAAAACTACAAGTTAGTGTAGTGAGACCTCTGCACCGTGTTCATCTAAAGCTACAAGTTAGTGTGGTGCGTCCTGCTCACAGTGTTCAGCTAAAACTACAAGTTAGTGTAGTGAGACCTCTGCACAGTGTTCATCTAAAGCTACAAGTTAGTGTAGTGCGTCCTGCTCACAGTGTTCAGCTAAAACTACAAGTTAGTGTGGTGCGTCCTCCTCACAGTGTTCAGCTAAACCTACAAGTTATTTTTTTGCGAGCTCTGCACAGTGTTCACCTAAAGCTACCTGTAGAAGGTTGGTGATGTTTTCCTGATCCTATCACTATCGCAGGCAGCTAAATAAGCTGCAAGTTATTTTTTTGCGAGCTCTGCACAGTGTTCACCTAAAGCTACCTGTAGAAGGTTGGTGGTGTACTACTACAGGCAGGCAGTTGATTTTGCTAGCTGCAGTATCAGTGTATATATATATATATATATATATATATATATATATATCCCAGCTTAGTGCAGCTACAGGCCATTAGTATGTCTGGAAGGCCAACAAGGAGAGGCAGACAGTCACAAGCCAATAAAAGAGAGCAAGCAGGCTCTGTGTCTAGTGCTGGTCGTGGAGACGGTGCATCCTCACCAGCACGTGGCTGTGGGACACGCTTGGCCTTTTTTTTCGGCAGCTGGCCGTGTTGAGCCGCAACATACGGAAGACTTGGTTGAGTGGATGACCAAGCCGTCCTCATCCTCCTCATCCTCTCTCACCCATGCTCAGGGTACTTTGTCTGGCAAAGCAGCGGCCTTTCCCTCGGCTCAGTGTCTCCTTTCCTAGCCCCACCATGTCCTCCTGAGGAGTCCCTCGAACTGTTTGACCACAGTGTTGGGAACATGCTCCAGGAGGATGTCCAGCGTTTGGAAGGCTCTGATGATGATACTGAGCTAGATGAAGGCAGTAACGTGAGCATGGACAGAGGGGGTGCCAAAGAAGGACAGCAATCTGGCAGTCATGCTCCCCCTGCTGCAGCATACTGCCAGGTTTGCTCCAGTGATGAGGAGGGCGGGGATGATGAGGTCACTGACTCAACGTGGGTGCCTGATAGGAGAGAGGAGGAGGAGGAGGAGGAGGCGGCACATCACCAACGAGGCAGGATGCCCTCCAGGGGCCAGCCTAAGGGCAGCACACTGACTGCATCACACCCCAATGCTCAACATGTGCAGTGCGCTGCAGTCTCTTCGCGTTATTAAAAAAGTTCTTTGGTGTGGGCTTTTTTTGAGACGAGTGCATCAGATCGCACTGCTGCTATTTGCAACATATGTCTCAAGCGTATCTCGCATGGCCAAAACATCTCCCACTTGGGTACCCCATGCTTGACCAGAAATATGTTGACCTGCCATGCAGTTCGTTGGCAAGCATATCTAAAAGACCCACAACAAAGAGGACCTCTCCTTGCTCCTCATCAGCTGAGATCTCCAACCCCACTATACCTGCAGTCCTCTCTTAGACCTGCACTGAGAGGAATGAAGGTGTAGAATTAGGTGTGTCACAGCCAAGTACTTGTGGGCAATCTGCTTTCGGTACACAGACGTCAGATTGTACCAGGCAAATTTCCCTGCCCCAGCTGTTGCACCGCCGAAAGAAGTTTGCTCCCAGCCATCCACATGCCCAGCGGTTGAATGCTAGCTTGGCAAAATTGCTAGCACTTCAACTGCTGCCTTTTCAGTTGGTAGACTCTGCCCCCTTCCGTGAGTTTGTGGAATGTGCGGTTCCTCAGTGGCAGGTACCCAAACGCCACTTTTTCTCACGGAAGGCGATTCCGGCTCTCTACCGGCATGTGGAAGGCAATGTCCATGCCTCGCTGGACAGGGCGGTCAGCGGTAAGGTGCATATTACCGCTGATTCATGGTCCAGCAGGCATGGACAGGGACATTACCTAAGTTTCACGGCGCATTGGGTGACTCTGCTGGCAGCTGGGACGGATGCAGGACAAGGTGCTGTAGTGTTGGAGGTTGTTCCGCCACCACGCCTCCAAAATGCCACTGCTAATGATTGTGACACACCTCTCTCCTCCACCCCCTCCTCTTCATCTTCCTCCATGGCCTCTTCCTGTGCTTTGTCCTCGGAACCAGCGGTGCTCCGTAGGCGTTCAAGGGGCTACGCAAGTATGCAGGCCAAAAGATGCCATGCGGTGCTTGAGCTGGTGTGCTTGGGGGACAGGAGCCACACTGGGGCAGAGGTTCTGTCAGCTCTGCAGGGGCAGGTTCAGAGGTGGTTGACGCCACGCCAACTTAAGGCAGGAATGGTGGTTTGTGACAATGGCACCAACCTCCTCTCTGCCCTCCGACAGGGACAAATGACCCATGTGCCCTGTTTAGCTCACGTCCTTAACTTGGTGGTGCAGTGGTTCTTGGGCAGGTACCCGGGCTTACAGGATGTCCTGAGGCAGGCCAGGAAAGTCTGTGTGCATTTCCGCCGGTCATATAATGCCAGTGCTCGGCTGGCAGACCTCCAAAAGGAGTTTAACCTGCCCAAGAACCGCCTAATCTGTGACATGCCCACCAGGTGGAACTCAACGTTGGCCATGCTGCAGCGGCTGCACACGCAGCAGAAGGCCATCAATGAGTACCTGGCACCAGGACAGGGTCAGGGGAGCTTGTTTTTTTTTCCCCACGCCAGTGGGCCATGATCAGGGATGCATGCACTGTCCTGTCACCATTTGAGGAGGCCACGAGGATGGTGAGCAGTGACAGTGCATGCATCAGTTACACTGCCCCCCTTGTCCACCTGTTGGAGCACATGCTGCGTGGAATAATGGACAGGGCACTTGAGGCAGAACAGAGGCAGGAAGAGGAGGACTTCCTTAGCTCTCAAGGCCCCCCTTATCCAGACAGTGTTCCTGCATGCCCGCCGATCACACAGGAAGAGGACGAGGAGGAGGAGGAGGAGGAGGAAGATTGTGTCAATATGGAGGTGGAGCCTGGCACTCAGCATCAGCAGCAGTCTTTAAGGGATAAGTCCCAAGAAACACATGGACTTGTACGCGGCTGGGAGGAGGTGGCTGCGGACCATGTCATCCTTAGTGACCCAGAGGACTCCGGACCGAATGCCTCAGCAAACCTACGCTGCATGGCCTCCCTGATCCTGCAAACCCTGCGTAAGGATCCTCGTATTCGTGGTATCAAGGAGAAGGACCAATACTGGCTGGCAACCCTCCTTGATCCACGTTACAAGGGTAAGGTTGCAGACCTTATCTTGCTATCGCAGAGGGAGCAGAGGATGAAACATCTTCGGGAGGCCTTGCAGAAAGGTCTGTGCAACGCGTTCCCAGAGACTGGGAGGTTACAAACTCCTGTTTCTAGACAACGTGTTGCTGAGGCTTCGGTCAGTCAAAGAAGGAGCGGTGGAGAAGGTGGCCGTCTGACCGATGCGTTCAGACAATTTTTTGGTCCGCAGCCCCAAGGTATGATCGGTTCCAGCAACCATCGCCAGCGTCTGTTTTACATGGTGCAGGAATACCTAGGGCAAGATCTGACTTGGACACCTTTCCCACCGAAAATCCTCTGGGTTACTGGGTCTTGAGGATGGATCACTGGCCAGAGCTTGCACAGTATGCAATTGAGCTACTGGCCTGTCCTGTATCCAGCGTTCTTTCGAAACGCACATTCAGTGCTGCTTGAGGCTTTGTAACCGATCACAGGGTGCGTCTGTCCACCGACTCGGTCGATCGACTGACCTTCATAAAAATGAATCAGTCTTGGATCACCACCAGCTACCAAGCACCTAATGCTGATGTAACCGAATCATTTTTTTTTTAATCTGAGATCCCTTCAAAGACTGCCTATGCTGATGCTGAGTGACTATCCTGAGTAATTATCCTCTTCCTCCTCAATGATCACGCTGATAGCTTGTAAGAACATTTTTGGTTCTGGACGCCACCACCAGTGCCTAAGGCCCAATTTTTCAGCCCCTGTTTAACAGGGGCGTGTAATTACAATTTTTGATGCAATACTTTGCAGCAGGGCTCGTTCCTGCGTTCCTACTAGAGTATCTGTGAGGGGTTGCAGTGTTGTGGCACCAGCACCAGTGCCTAAGGCCTAATTTTTCAGCCCCTGTTTAACAGGGGCATGTAATTACAATTTTTGATGCAATACTTTTCAGCAGGGCCCGTTCCTGCGTTCCAACTAGAGTATCTGTGAGGGGTTGCAGTATTGTGGCACCAGCACCAGTGCCTAAGGCCTAATTTTTCACCCCCTGTTCAACAGAGGCATGTAATTACAATTCTTGATCTAATATTTCACAGCAGGGCCCATTTCTGCGCCCACCAAGAGCGAGTGAGGACTTACAGTGTTGTGGCACCAGCACCACCACCAAAGGCCCAATTTTTCTGCCCTTGTTCAACAGTGGCATGTAATTACAATTCTTGATCTAATATTTCACAGCAGGGCCCGTTTCTGCGCCCACCAAGAGCGAGTGAGGACTTACAGTGTTGTGGCACCAGCACCACCACCACCAAAGGCCCAATTTTTCTGCCCCTGTTCAAGAGGGGCATGTAATTACAATTCTTGATCTAATATTTGACAGCAGGGCCCTGTGAGGGCTTACATTGTTGTGGCCACAACAACACCTAAGGCCCAAATTTCTGCTGAGTATATAGGGCAGGCCCCTACTTTCAAACATCTAACTTACAAACGACTCCTACTTGCAAACGGAAGGAGACAACAGGAAGTGAGATGAAATCTACCCCTAGGAAGGGAAATTCTCTCCTGTAAGAGTTAAAATGGGAAAAACTTTTCTCCTTTCCACTGATGCTTTATCACCAATCCTTGTTTCACAAAAAAACCCAAATTTTCAAAAAACATTTGTCATTGGGAGGTGAAATCTTCTGAAGAGGAGGACAGACAGCAAAACAAATGTCACAGGGGTGATAACCCTTCCCTATGTTTTCCAAAAAGATTAAAATAGATTTTTTGGCTGGAGCTAAACGCGTTAAAAATGTACCCGTTCAAAATTACAAACAGATTCTACTTAACAACAAACCTACAGTCCCTGTCTTGTTTGCACCACCTGTATAGTGCTGTTCAGAGTACAGAGCCTGTATACTGCTGTTTCCTTTTTTAATTTGGGTGTGGGGTTCCACTTAATATCCATACAAGACCCAAAGGGCCTGGTAATGGACTGGGGGGTACCCATGCCGTTTGTCTCACTGAATTTTCATCCATATTGCCAGGACCCGACATTACATTAAAGCCGCAAGCAGTTTTAAATGACTTTTATTCCTTTAAAAATGTGCAGGGACTGTTCTAAGCATGGGAAACACGCACCACTTTACAGGCATACTATAGACACCCCCCAGGTACGATATTTAAAGGAATATTTCACTTTTTTTTTTTTTTTACTTTAAGCATCATTAAAATCACTGCTCCCGAAAAAACGGCCGTTTTTAAAAGTTTTTTTTGCATTGATACAAGTCCCCTGGGGCAGGACCCGGGTCCCCAAACCCTTTTTAGGACAATACCATGAAAATTAGCCTTTAAAATGAGCACTTTTGATTTCGAACGTTCGAGTCCCATAGACGTCAATGGGGTTCTAACGTTCGTGCGAATTTTCGGTCCTTTCGCAGGTTCTGGTGCGAACCAAACCGGAGGATGTTTGGCTCATCCCTAATCTCTAGTAATGAGAAAGTTATTGCGGAATAAACAGGCCCATAGCAGAAATGTAAAGATGGCTGTGGTCTACAGGGGGCGTAGAGGGGTGAGAGCTGAACTGGTGAAGGACGTTCCTAAAGAGCAGAGAACTTCCTTCTCTCTAGAGAAAGATGAACCTTTTTTGTTTCCTTTGTCAAGTTCACTCGTAATAAAAACCACAGTAATGTCTGCAATGTGTCTGTCATTCTGTATGAGTTGTATAGCAGGGAGCCTTCCACAACACATCACCCTGGCCCTTCCTCCAATGACTGGGTGTAAAGGGGAATTCCAGACAGAACCATTTTTTGGGAATGATAGAACCTCTGTCAGTTTTTTTTTTTTTTTTTACTGCTGCACGTGTTCCCTTTTTTGCTTCTTTGCTGCATGATTAACCACTTCAGCCCTCCGAATATTTAACCCCCTTCCTAACCAGGCCTATTTTTTTGCAATACGGCACTGCGTTACTTTATCTTTTTTTTATATTCTCTATTTTATTTTAAACTATTTTTAAACAAACATACATAATTCAATTGCGTGCGTACCGCAAAATATATCATCATAACACAATACGGTTCTATTTTTAGCAGATATACAAAGTCTTGAAAGTCACATTTCTTATTTTATGATTCTAATAATTATATAGACTTTGACCTAGGCCGTCTTAACTATACACAACTAAAAAAATAAAAAATAAAAACAGGGGGAAAAAAATGTTACTTTGACAACGTGCGATGCTGTACCCAAATACAATTCTTTGTCCTAAATAGAGAAGGTTCCCCGTGGGGTTTCGAATTGCAGCAATAGAATACGATGTTTTAGAAAAATCTAATTAAAAAAAATAATAACAATATAATTTTATTTAAAAAAAATCATTACATCAAAGCAACATTAGTTACGGTTAAAACATGAGCTCTGTGGGTAAAGCTAATACATGTACATAAATATTACAGCCATTGAGTACAAAGAGGAAAAACATAGCATGATATAAGTATGTAAATCATACTGATGCAGCCCGACGCGTTTCGACCTTTTACAGTAGAGGTCTTCTTCTGGGGGAGCGATTAAAAAAACTCTAAAGAAAGAAAGTGCAAATATGGTAATAGAAGCATTTAGAAACCAAAATAGAGCTTCCTTATTTAATTACTACTGCATTTTTTGTTTTTGTTTTTGTTTTTTACGTTATAAACAAAAACAGACCGACAAATTTGAAAAAAACAAAAACAAATATCTTTTACTTTCTGCTATAAACTCATCCAATTAAAAAAAATTATAAATCGAATCTCTTCATCAATTTAGACCAATATGTATTTTGCAAAATTTTGGGGTAAATAAGCACAAATTGATTTATTTGCGCAAAAGTTATAGCGTCTACAAACTATGGGATATTTTTATTTATTTATTACTAGTAATGGCGGCAATCAGCGACTTATGGAAAAGAAGAAAGGTAACAGCGCTCTCTCCAGGGACAACTCAATCCATACACCAGGTCCACTCACAGGTGCCGAGGCTCGATGTGTCCCAACACTCTCCAATGCAACAGTAATAAGGAGAGCCGGCAAAACTGTAATCCTTGAAGTGTTGTTTATTGGTACAACAGAGTGACAATAAAACAACTAAGACTAAGGCTATTGCCGAAACGCGTCAGCTTTATTGTTTTATTGTCACTCTGTTGTACCAATAAACGACACTTCAAGGATTACAGTTTTGCCGGATCTCCTTATTACAATCAGCGACTTATAGCGCGACTGCAAAATTGCTGCGGACATTCAGACACTAACTGACACTTTTGACACTTTTTTTTGGCGACCAGTGACACTAATACAGTGAAAAAAGAAAAAATAACCGTGCTTCAAATACGTGTAGATTATAAGCTGCGATGTCCTAAATGTGACACAAACACACAAAGTAAATGGGAAAAATGGGTGACTCGCGTTGAACAAATTGGTATATGTGTGGCTGAAGGGTGCCACAACCTAAAAAACAAAATGCAACAAATATATATGAATACGTGTGGTGTAGCAAACTAAATGAGATTGGGGGAATACACACACCCCCTTAGTGGGTACATATACAATCTATGCAAAAATACATCACAATTCGTGCATGATATTTAAAAATAAGTCAGTGAAATATACAAAATTACAAATAGGAATGTGAAATAATAAGGGAATAGTCCGTGTAGAGAAACCCCAAAAGGTGATTGACAATCCTGGGTTATTCAATTGTATAGAATCCTAGTTGTATGGGTCCACCACCAAAAATAAAGAGCCTGGCCGCTTACCAGAACCCCATGACCCCCCGTTACAGAGGGTCTAAATAGGCTGTGAGATCCTGCTAGTCCGGAACTCCCAGGAGCAGAGATGGAAACTGGAACGGGACGTCAGGGACTATGGTGGAGATGTATGGGTCCATGGTGAAGGACTCAGCCCTCAGCAAAGTGTTGTCATCATAAAAAGAAAAGAAGGAGGGCTCCTGTATTTATGTATTGCTCCTGTATTTATGTATTGCTCTAGGCAGGTTGTCCTGATCTGTGAGGCTGAGCTGTATACCCTGATCTGTGAGGCTGAGCTGTATACCCTAATCTGGGAGGCTGAGCTGTATACTCTGTACTCTGTCCTGTGATGCTGGGGCTGTATACTCCTGACACTATGGGTGGAAGCAAGTGGAATACAGGGGACGGAGTGGGTGGATTCTATAAGAGGTGGGGCTTATGAAAAGTGGACAAGCGGTAAAAAAAGTAAGGATGGGGTCTGGCACCTCCCCATCCAAAAACATCACCAGCCGCCACTGCTAATGACACTGGCTAGGAAGGGGTTAACATCAGGGACGATCAAAGGGTTAATTGCATGCCTAGCCAGTGTTTTTCTAAACTGGGGGAGCTGCTTTTACTATGGGAAGACATGGATCCTTGTCCCTGCTTTGATCAATGCCTTCCATACTGACGGCGATCTACCTTGTTTACATAAGCAGATCTGCCGCTCTCCTCAATCATTGCCAGGTGTCGGTGGACATAGAGTCAGCAGAACTCGCCGCTGGGCTTCCACTGTGTGTAATCATACCTGTAAAAAGCCAGATCATGTATACAGTGCCTTGCAAAAGTATTCACCCACATTGGCATGTGCGTATGTATTCACCCCCTTTGTTATGAAGCCCATAAAAAGCTCTGGTGCAACCAATTACCTTCAGAAGTCACATAATTAGTGAAATGATGTCCACCTGTGTGCAATCTAAGTGTCACATGATCCGTCATTACATATACACACCTTTTTGAAAGGCACTAGAGGCTGCAACACCTAAGCAAGAGGCACCACTAACCAAACACTGCCATGAAGACCAAGGAACTCTCCAAACAAGTAAGGGACAATGTTGTTGAGAAGTACAAGTCAGGGTTAGGTTATAAAAAAATATCCAATTCTTTGATGATCCCTAGGAGCACCATCAAATCTATCATAACCAAATGGAAAGAACATGGCACAACAGCAAACCTGCCAAGAGCGGCCGCACACCAAAACTCACGGACCGGGCAAGGAGAGCATTAATCAGAGAGGAGCACAGAGACCTAAGGTAACCCTGGAGGAGCTGCAGAGTTCCACAGCGGAGACTGGAGTATCTGTACATAGGACGACAATAAGCCGTACGTTCCATAGAGTTGGGCTTTATGGCAGAGTGGCCAGAAGAAAGCCATTACTTTCAGCAAATAACAAATTGGCACGTTTTGAGCTTGTGAAAAGTCATGTGGGAGACTCCCAAAATGTATGGAGGAAGGTGCTCTGGTCTTATGAGACTAAAATTTAACTTTTTGTCCATCAAAGAAAATGCTATGTCTGGTACAAACCCAACACCAATCACATCCCCCAAAGAACACCATCCCCACAGTGTGTCAGGAAAGGGTCCATCCGCTTTGGCGTGCAGTACTGAGGTCCACCAGCAGGTGTCTCCTGGCAGTTTGGAACTGTCAGGGGAGTCTTTCCCTGTTGGTGTTATGACATCATTGGGCATCATTGGGCTGCAGTACTGACGCATCATTGGGCTGCAGTACTGACGTTCACCAGCGGATGGTTCCTGGCAGTATGGAGCAGACAACACTTCCTGCGCTCAGGTGTTACGTGAGGACAATTACTGACAGTCTCATAAATACGTGGCAAGCCCTCACATGCTTGCCTTGGTATCTCTCTCCCTGCCTGTTATCCTGACCTTGCATCTGCACCTGACCTGACCTGATCTGATCTGATCTGATCCCTATCCCGAGCCCATCCTGGACCTGTCCCTCCTGTTCCTGATTGCCTTGGATCCCTGCCCTATAGCCTATCCATCCGTCCTCTCCCTGTCCTGCTGGTTGCCCGTCCTTACCCATCTGCTGACCTCCTTGTGTGTGACCTCGGCCTGGCTTTTGTTACGATTCCAGTATTTCCAGTTTATTTGTATATACCATTTGTTGTTTGTGGGTCTGTGGTTGGTTGTGCACTGTTTATATTCACTTACTTGTCACCTATTTAAATAAACACCATTATTATTCACTTACATGCGTTTCTGGTTTCCTCTGTGCAGTCCACACAGTCTGGTCTACTAATTCCCTGACAGTATACCAAGGCCATCCATGACCAGACGTGGCTGCACTGAGGAATCATCCTGGTTTGTTGGGCATGCTAAGATGGATTTTAATTAAATTATCTTTTATTCTCTGTTGGCAGAAGAGGATGGTGAATATTGTCACCAGACTTTAAAAGATTGGACCAGTGACCAGCTGCTGGAAAGGATCCAATCAGCTCATTCCCTAGTGGATCAGGGGTATATGTCATTTGAAGTGATCAGCCCCTGATCCGGTTATGTGCAAAACCAGCCCTGACATGCATTCCCGAAGGAAGTGACGATTTTTCTCCCCCCTTCAATTATGGCCAAGTTGAGTCTCTGGTATGGTTGTTAGAGGATGATCCAGCCTTTTTTTTATGGAATGTTATTCCTCTTGTTCCCAGCAGGTTTTGTCTGATTGCATCCATTCAGTGCAATCCCTGGCTGTGTGTGAATCAATGTTTGTTCAACCTGTGCTACAAGCATGGTCAGATCCCCTGTATTTAGCCAAGCCACAACATTCCAGCCCTGCCATTAATCACCTGCCTTCCCAAGAATCTATCTCCCCGTCGCCTATGGCAACCTCAGCTACAGCCCAGTTTACACAGCTTCCTACCAAATACTATTACCCAGTCTCCAATTGTTGCACCTATCCTGCCTTCAATCCTCCTGTCTCTTCTCCTCCACCTGTAACAATCCCACAAAACCCTCCTCCTGTCACTGTTCCCTGGTCTTCCTTTTGCCCAACTACATCCTTTTCTCACATCCCCGCTGTTACCTACAAATCTGCAGTGACTAAACCAAAAAAGAAACGAAAGTTCTTTCCGACTCATACCATCCTGCCAGTAACCCAACCTGCCTCCACACCGACCAACCTGTTCCAGCCTGCGTTCATGCCAGTTGAATCTGATGACCCACCTAAATCTGCCAACCTAGTGCCTGCGACCCAGTCTGACGCCCCAGTGCCTGCTATCCAGTCTGATGTGCCCGCTTCCCAGTCTGATGTGCCTGCCTTCCAGTCTGATGTGCCCGCTTCCCAGTCTGATGTGCCCGATTCCCAGTCTGATGTGCCCGCTTCCCAGTCTGATGTGCCCGCCTTCCAGTCTGATGTGCCCGCCTTCCAGTCTGATGTGCCTGCCTTCCAGTCTGATGTGCCTACCTTCCAGTCCGATGTGCCTGCCTTCCAGTCCGATGTGCCTGCCTTCCAGTCTGATGTCCTGGTGCCTGCCTTCCAGTCTGATGTCCTGGTGCCTGTCTTCCAGTCTGATGTCCTGGTGCCTGCGTTCCAGTCTGATGTCCTGGTGCCTGTCTTCCAATCTGATGTCCTGGTGCCTGTCTTCCAGTCTGATGTTCTGGTGCCTGTCTTATAGTCCGATGTCTCGGTGCCTGCCTTCCAGTCTGATGGGCCTGCCTTCCAGTCTGATGTGCCTGCTTTCCAGTCTGATGTGCCCGCTTTCCAGTCTGACATGCCTGCTTTCCAGTCTGATGTGCCCGCTTTCTAGTCTGATGTTCTCACTTTCCAGCCTGATGTCTCGGTGCCTGCCTTCCAGCCTGATGTCTCGTGCCTGCCTTCCAGCCTGATGTGCCCGCTTTCCAGTCTGATGTCTCGGTGCCTGCCTTCCAGCCTGATGTCTCAGTGCCTGCCTTCCAGCCTGATGTCTCGGTGCCTACCTTCCAGCCCGATGTCTCGGTGCCTGCCTTCCAGCATGATGTCTCGGTTCCTGCCCTCCAGCCTGATGTCTCGGTGTCTTCCTTCCAGCCTGATGTGCCTACTTTCCAGTCTGATGTCTCGGTGCCTGCCTTCCAGCCTGATGTCTCGGTGTCTTCCTTCCAGCCTGATGTGCCCGCTTTCCAGCCTGGTGTCTCGGTGCCTGCCTTCCAGCCTGATGTCTTGGTGCCTGCCTTCCAGCCTGATGTCTCCTGCCTGCCTTCCAGCCTGATGTCTCAGTGCCTGCCTTCCAGCCTGATGTCTCGATGCCTGCCTTCCAGCCTGATGTCTTGGTGCATGCCTTCCAGCCTGATGTCTTGGTGCCTGCCTTCCAGCCTGATGTCTTGGTGCCTGCCTTCCAGCCTGATGTCTCTGCTTTCCAGTCTGATTTCTCGGTGGCTGCCTTCCAGCCTGAAGTTTAGGTGCCCGTGTCTCAGGCTGAAGTTTCGGTGCCCATGCCTCAGCCTGAAGTTTTGTGCCCGTGTCCCAGCCTGCTGAATCGGTGGCCGTTACCCAGTCTGCTAAATCGGTGCCCTTTACCCAGTCTGCTAAACCGGAGTCCACCACTCGGTCTGTTAAGCCAGTGCCCGTTATTCTGCTTGTCAGACCAGTGCCCAGTGTGCAGCTCGCTGAACCGGGACCCGTTACCCAGTCCACTGGGCCAGGGCCCGTTACCCAGCTTGCTGAGCCGCTGCCTGTGATCCAGCCTGCCCTTACGGTGCTCGCTATTCGGCCTAATGTCCCAGTGCCTACTGCCCAGCCCGATGACCCGAAGCCTGCTGCCCAGCTCGACGACCCGGAGCCTTCTGCCCAGCTCGACGAGCGGAGCCTGCTGCCCAGCTCGACGACCCGGAGCCTGCTGCCCAGCTCGACGACCGGGAGCCTGTTGCCCAGCTCGACGACCCGGAGCCTGTTGCCCAGCTCGACGACCCGGAGCCTGCTGCCCAGCTCGACGACCGGGAGCCTGTTGCCCAGCTTGACAACCTGGAGCCTGCTGCCCAGCTTGATTACCCGGAGCTCGCTGTCTGCCCGGATGTGCCCGCTGTCTGCCCGGATGTGCCTGATGACTAGCCTGAAGTACTCTCTTCCACCGTTCTGCTAGATGCCATAGACTATGGACAATTAAAACTAGTTAGAGCATCCGGAGGCCGCTCCTTTGGGGGGGGGGTACTGTCAGGAAAGGGTCTGTCCGCTGGTAAGATCTATCATTTGGCGTGCAGTACTGAGGTTCACCAGCAGGTGTCTCCTGGCAGTTTGGAACTGTCAGGGGAGTCTTTCCCTGCTGATGTTATGTCATCATTGGGCCGCAGTACTGACATCCACCAGCGAATGGATCCTGGCAGTATGGAGCAGACAACAGTTCCTGCGCTCAGGTGTTACGTGAGGACAAATACTGACAGTCTCATAAATACGCGGCAAGCCCTCATATGCTTGCCTTGGTATCTCTCTCCCTGCGCCCTGACCTCGCTGCCTGTTATCCTGACCTTGAGCCTGCATCTGACCTGACCTGACCTGATCCGATCCCTATCCTGAGCCCATCCTAGACCTGTTCCTCCTGTTCCTGATTACCTTGGATCCCTGCCCTGTAGCCTATCCATCCGTCCTCTCCCTGTCCTGTTGGTTTCCCGTCCTTACCCATCTGCTGACCTCCCTGTGACCTTGGCCTGGCTTTTGTTACGATTCCGGTATTTCCAGTTTATTTGTATATACCATTTGTTGTTTGTGGGTCTGTGGTGGTTGTGTACTGTTTATATTCACTTACATGTCACCTATTTAAATAAACACCATTATTATTCACTTACATGCGTTTCTGGTTTCCTCTGTGCAGTCCACACAGTCTGGTCTACTAATTTCCTGACACAGTGAAACATGGTGGTGGCAGCATCATGCTGTGGGGATGTTTTTCAGCAGTCGGGACTGGGAAACTGGTCAGAGTTGAGGGAAAGATGGATGGTGCTAAATACAGGGATATTCTTGAGCAAAACCTGTACCACTCTGTGTGTGATTTGAGGCTAGGACGGAGGTTCGCCTTCCAGCAGGACAATGACCCCAAACACACAACTAAAGCAACACTTGAGTGGTTTAAGGGGAAACATGTAAATGTGTTGGAATGGCCTAGTCAAAGCCCAGACCTCAATCCAATAGAAAATCTGTGGTCAGACTTAAAGATTGCTGTTCACAAGGGCAAACCATCCAACTTGAAGGAGCTGGAGCAGTTTTGCAAGGAGGAATGGGCAAAAATCCCAGTGGTAAGATGTGGGAAGCTCATAGAGACTTATCCAAAGCGACTTGGAGCTGTGATAGCCACAAAAGGTGGCTCTACAAAGTATTGACTTTAGGGGGTGAATAGTTATGCACATTCACTTTTTCAGTTATTTTGTCCTATTTGTAGTTTGCTTCACAATAAAAAAAACATGTTCAAAGTTGTGGGCATGTTCTGTAAATTAATTGATGCAAATCCTCAAACAATCCATGTAAATTCCAGGTTGTGAGACAACAAAACAAAAAATACCAAGGAGGGGTGAATATGTTTGCAAGGCACTGTATATACATGATCCAGTACACAGGTGCTGCTCTGTAGCAGTAAAACTGCTATGGGGAAGACCTGAAGGTATTATCTACTTAGGTTCCCAAAGTTATACACACAAAAAAAAAAAAAAAACACGTTCTAACTCTTCTCTACTCGATCCAAAACTGAAATTGAAATACACTGCGGCTGAATGGGGCGAATTCTTTACAATGTATCACTCACATATTCCTTGCAGCACTAGGTGTTTTTGGTTCGAATTCCAACCACGGCACTACCTGCACAGAGTTTGCATGTTCTCCCTGCGCTTGTGTGGGCTTCCCCCGGGTTCTCCGATTTCCTCCCACACTACAAAGACATGCTGGGATATTAGGCTCCTGTCTAAATTGGCCCTAGTATGTGTATGTATGAATGTGAGCTAGGGATCTTAGATTGTAAGCGCCTTACTTAGTTACGTAGTTACAAAGTAGGTTACGTTGAAAAAGGACACAAGTCCATCAAGTCCAACCTATGTGTGTGGTTATATGTCAGTATTACATTGTATATCCCTGTATGTTGTGGTCGTTCAGGTGCTTATCTAATAGTTTTTTTGGAACTATCAATGCTCCCCACTGAGACCCTCACCTGTGGAATAGAATTCCACATCCTTGCCGCTCTTACAGTAAAGAACCCTCTACATAGTTTAACCGCCTGCCACCCGCCGGCCGTCATGGCTCTCATTCTGGGCGGGCGTCATATGATGTCCATCCATTTAATCAGGTCATGCGCGCGATCATGTGTGCGCAGCCCTGTACCTTTGGTGGCGGCGTGTCACAGAGACACCACTCGCCACCGAGGGGGGTGAACAGCCATTGGGGATGGCTGTTTACCACGCGATCGGCCGTGATGAAGTCACGGCCAATCACAGATGGTACCGCCCCACTGTGCCCGGCGCATGCGTGAGCGCGCTGCGTATGCACGTCGGTGGCAGGGTGTTCGCGGGAACACTGCTCGTCACCGACGCTGGTAAACAGCCATTGGCCGGCGGCTGTTTACCACGTGATCAGCTGTGATCCTTTCACAGCCGATCATTAAATGTAAACACAGAGCGGTAACTAGCTGGCTCTTCCCTCCTCACAAACCGTTTCCAGTGTGAGGAGAGAAGAGCCAGGAGCAGTGAGTTACCGATCTATGTCTGTATTGTACTGCACCAAGTCCACCTGTCACCCATCACCCATCAGTGACTGTCAGCGTGCACCCGTCACCCATCAGTGACCGTAGCCTGTCATCCATCAAACGTCACCCATCAGTGACCATCAGCGGTGCACCCATCAGTGACCGTGCCCTATCACCCGTCACCCATCAGTGAACGTGCCCTATCACCCGTCACCCATCAGTGACCGTCAGTGGTGCACCCGTCACCCATCAGTGACCGTAACCTGTCATCCATCAACGTCACTCATCAGTGACCGTCAGTGGTGAACCCGTCACCCATCAGTGACCGTACCCTGTCACCCGTCTGTGACCATCACCCGTCAGTGACCATCACCGTCACCATCCGTGGCCTGTCACCCATCAGTGAACGTACCCTGTCACCCGTCTGTGACCATCACCCGTCAGTGACCATCACCGTCACCATCCGTGGCCTGTCACCCATCAGTGACCGTCGTCCATCACACCGTCATCACCTATCAGTGAACATCACCTGTCACCCATCGCACAGCCCATCAGTGACCGTCACCTGCCATCAGCATGTCCAAAAGATTATATACTATTGAGGAGGCGTTCCAGATCCTCTCCATGACTGATGAGAGAAGCGGGGAGTTCTCATCAGATTCCAATTCTGATTCCAAATCAAATTCAGCTTTTGAACGGATTGAAAATAGTGAATCGGCAAGTGATTCGGAGAAACAATGGGTCCCTCCTAAAAGGACACAACACTCTGGAAACCAGGCAGCCGCCAGCAACCAGGATTATATTCCCAGGCCCAGTACCAGTGCTGCCGCCAGCAATAGGCCCTAAGAACGAATTCCCAGGCCCAGTACCAGCAATGCCGCCAGCGATAGGCCCCGGGAACAAATACCCAGGCCCAGTACCAGTGCTGCCACATCACGCCTGAGTACCAGCACAGGAAATTCAAATCTCCCAACTACTGGAGTGTCACGTCCCCCCAAGAGCCAGGGCCTCTACTTACTGTACATGCCAGATGGTCTTGCCAACCCAACATGGCTGCCTTCCGACTCGGATCACCAATTATTCCCCCCTTTCACAGCACAGCCAGGTGTGAAGGCCAACACCCAAAATTTAACAGCAATCGATTGTTTTTATCTGTTTTTCCCCGACACTTTGTTGCAATTCATTGTGGACCAGACAAATTTATATGCCCAGCAGTATATTGCCAACAACCCCCAATCATCATATGCCTGTCCGTTTGAGTGGAGAGATCTGAATTTGGAGGAGTTCAAATGTTTATGGGCCTCACCATAAACATGGGGCTTACAAAAAAAATTAAGGACATGCCTATTGGTCCACCAACCCCATCAACCACATGCCCATTTATTCTGCTGTAATGTCCAGGTCCCGATACGAGATGATGATGCACTTTTTTCATTTCAGCGACAACACCTAGGGCCCTCTCCACAATCAACCAAATTACGACAAGTTATATAAAATTCGTCCACTGATACATTTCTTTTCCCAACGATTTGCAGAACTCTATGTCCCCGTTCAGAATATACGTGTCGATGAGTCCCTGGTACCCTTTTCAGGCCGGTTAGGAATAAAGCAATATATTCCTAGCAAAAGGACCAGATACGGAGTAAAATTTTACAAGCTCTGTGAGAGAGTTGCGTTCCGCATATATGAAGGAAGAGATTCCCAGCTCCAGCCCCCTGAGTGCTCGGCCTACATGGACACAACTGGAAAGATTGTATGGGACCTAGCATACCCACTTCTGAACAAAGAATATCACATATACCTTGACAATTTCTACACCAGCCTGCCCCTTTCCAAACACTTATACATCGCAAAAACCCTGGCCTGTGGAACCTCCAGAAAGAATAGGAAGGGCTTCCCACAATGTCTAGCGAACAAAAAGCTGTGAAAGGGGGAAAGAGCAGCATTGAGATGCAACAAAGTGCTGGCCTTGAGGTGGAAGGATAAAAGGGACGTGCACATTATGTCCACCATCCATGACGACACTACAATTGAGGTTCAAAGAAGACAAGGTCCCATTGAAAAGCCAACATGTGTTCATGATTACAATCTCTACATGGGGGGGGGGGGGGGGGTGGATTTCAATGATCAAACGATTCAGCCCTATTTGTCAATAAGGAAAGAGGTCCTGATTCCGGTACAAGAAGGTAGCAATTTATCTTATCCATTTGGCCATTTATAATTCCTACGTAATCTACACCAAATCCATTGAAAGCCCTGCCCCCTTCCTAAAATTCATAGAAGAAGTTATCACATCCCTCATCTATCAACAAAGACCCCCCCAGAAGACCTTCGCTCTGATGCTGTTAGCCGACTTCATGAGCGCCACTTCTCGTACAACATTCCACCATCTGAAGCAGGCCGAAGATGGCAAAAAAAATGTTGTGTGTGCAGCAAAAGAGGATTTCAAAGAGATACCGGCTACCATTGTCCCCAGTGTCCCTCCCAACCTGGCCTTTGCATTGGTGAATGCTTCCAAATTTATCATACATCCCTAAAATATTAGCCCATATTTTTACCAATTCCCCGCTTTCATCATCTGTGCTGACCCTTTTCCATGCTTCCCCAAATAACCATGCCACTGCCTTCCACGTGAACTGACCCTGGCCTGTTTTATCAACTACGCTTCTGCCTACCGCTTGGACTGCTTACATGTGAACTGACCCTGGCCTGTTTTATGGACTATGCTTTTGCCTATTGCTTGGACTGATCTGTTGCCCTGCTACTGTAGTGCACAGGGGTCTCACATATGTGAGGGGCTCCAGAATTGTTTTACCGGATAGAGAAAACAATTTTTTTTGTTTTCTCCGGGTTTTGGAATTTCCGGATTAGGATCTGGAGTCCAGAGGCTTCATAGAGATTTGGGTGGGCGAAGCCTCTGACCCTGTGTACCCTGTGCACAGGTCTTGCCTGATTGCGTCCCTCAGCCTTCTGCTGACTTACTGCCATCATGCCTCTGCCTGCTGCAGGAACAGACCACACCTCTGCCTGCTACCTGGACTATACAAATAATTAGCTGTAGCAAGAGGCAGTATGTTTATGAAGGGCTGGAGAGTGGCACAATAATGAGTGTCTGCAGGTAACAGTGTACCAGGACCAATATTATGGCTGTGCTGGCTGTCTCTACCTGGACAATTTCTATGGACTGTGCTGTGCTGACTATAGACAATATTCCTGCCTGCTGCCTGGATAATTACTATTGCTGTCGCTAAGCACATCCCTGCCTGCTACCTGGACCAGTGCTCTCCTTTGTGGACACTACAAAAAGCACAGGTAATGCTTTTTTTGTTTATCCTTTCCGCAATAGAATTTATTTTGGCTTGTAATTCTTGGTATGTACATGCTATGTGTTAGAAATATGAAGGGCCTTCAAAAATGATTGGTTGCCAGGAAATTATATATGTAATTTATGCTCCTAGAACGCCTGATGGTGCTACTTGGATGTTGGGCCTCTGTATGTGGCCAGGCTGTGTAAAATGCTCACACATGTGGTATCTCCATACTCAGAATAAGTAGCAGAATGTATTTTGGGGTGTAATTTTTGCTATGTATTTGCTATGTGTTGAAAATATCTTATAAACGGAAAACTGTGTAAAAAAAAATGCGTTTTCATTTTTTTTCCACATTTTCCAAAAACTTCTGGAAAAAAAATGAACTATTCAAAAGATTTATTATGCCTCATAGATTATATGCTGGGGTGTTTGCTTTCCAAAATGGGGTCATTTTGTGGGCAATTCTATTGTCCTGGTGCTCCAGGACTTTCAAAATTGTAATAGGTGATTGAGAAATGAGATGTGTCATTTATGCTTGTAGAACGCCTGAAGGTGCTACTTCAATGTTGGGCGTTTGTATGTGGCCAGGCTGTGTAAAAGTCTCACAGATGTGGTATTGCCATACTCGGAAAGAGTAGCAGAATGTATTTTGGGGTGTAATTTCTTGTATGCATATGCTGTGTGTGAGAAATAACATGTTAATATGAAAATTTTGTAAAAAAAAAAAAAAAAAAAATCTTAATTTTGCAAAGAATTGTGGGAAAAAATTATAACTTAAAAAAAAACTCACCATGCTACTTACTTAATACCTTGGAATGTCCACTTTCTAAAAAGGGGTCATTTGGGGGGTATTTGTACTTTCCTGACTTGTAAGTGTCTCAAGAATCAGGTGTGATCAGATGTGATCAATTTTCAGTGATTGGCACCACAGTTTGTAGACTCCATTACTTTCACAAAGACCAAATAATTTACATTAATTTGGGTTATTTTTACCAAAGATATGTAGCAGTATAAATTTTGGCCAAAATTTATGAAGAAAAATTAATCTGCTAAATTTTATGACAGAAACAAAGAAAAAGGAATTTTTTCCCACAAAATTTACGTTCTTTTTTATTTATAGCACAAAAAATAAAAAGCCCACAAGTGATTAAATACCACCAAAAGAAAGCTCTGTTCGTGAGAAAAAAGGACGCAAATTTCATATGGGTACAGTGTTGCATGACCGTGTAATTGTCATTCAAAGTGTGAGAGCGCTGAAAGCTGAAAATTGGTCTGGGCAGTAAGGGGGTGTAAGTGCCCTGTATTGAGGTGGTTAAGGTTAAACCTCCTTTCTTCTAATTTTAATGAATGGCCTTGTGTCTTATTAAATTCTCTTTTGCGGAAAAGTTTTATCTCTATTGTGGGGTTATCAGTATGGTATTTGTACATTAAAATCATGTCCCCTCTCAAGCGTCTCTTCTCCAGAGAGAATAAGTTCAGTTCTTGTAACCTTTCTTCATAACTAATATCCTCCAGACCCTTTATTAGTTTTGTTGCCCTTCTCTGGACTCTCTGCAGTTCCAGTACATCCTTCCTGAGGACTGGTGCCCAGAACTGGACAGCATACTCCAGGTGCGGCCGGACCAGAGTCTTGTAGAGCAGGAGAATTATCGTTTTATCTCTGATATTAATCCCCTTTTTAATGCATGCCAATATTCTGTTTGCTTTGTTAGCAGCAGCTTGGCATTGCATGCCATTGCTGAGCCTATCATCTACTAGGACCCCCAGGTCCTTTTCCATTCTAGATTCCCCCAGAGGTTCTCCCTGTAGTGAGTAGATTGCATTCATATTTTTGCCACCCAAATGCATTATTTTACATTTTTCTACATTAAACATCATTTGCTATGGAGTTGTCCACCTCATTAATTTGTTCAGATCTTCTTGCAAGGTTTCCACATCCTGCGGAGAAGTTATTGCCCTGCTTAGCTTAGTATGGTCCGCAAATACAGAGATTGAACCGATTACCCCATCCTCCAGGTGATTTATGAACAAATTCAACAGGATTGGTCCCAGCACAGAACCCTGGGGGACCCCACTACCCACCTCTGACCATTCCGAGTAGTCCCCATTAATCACCACCCTCGCCCTTGTAGCCAGTTTTCAATCCATGTACTCACCCTATGGTCCATGCCAATGGACCTTAGTTTGTACAGTAAACGTTTATGGGGAACTGTGTCAAATGCTTTTGCAAAATCCAGATATACCACGTCTATGGGCCTTTCTTTATCTAGATGGCAACTCATCTCCTCGTAGAAGGTTAGTAGATTGGTTTGGCAAGAACGATTCTTCATGAATCCATGCTGACTACTGCTAATGACACCGTTTTCATTGTTGTATATAGTCCCTTATCATCCCCTCCAAGAGCTTGCATACTATTGATGTTAGGCTAACTGGTCTGTAATTTCCAGGGATGTATTTTGGCCCTTTTTTAAATATAGGTGCTATATTGGCGTTTCTCCAATCAGCTGGTACCATTCCTGTGAGTAGACTGTCAGTAAAAATTAGGAACAATGGTCTGGCAATTACTTGACTGAGTTCCTTAACCACTTCATCCCCAGAAGATTTAGCTGCTCAATGACCAGGCCATTTTTTGCGATACGGCACTGCGTCGCTTTAACTGACAATTGCGCGTTTGTGCGACACTGTACCCAAACAAAATGTATGTCCTTTATTTCCCACAAATAGAGCTTTCTTTAGTGGTATTTGATTATCTCTGCAGTGTTTAATTTTTGCGCTATAAACAAAAAAGAGCGACAATTTAAAATAAAACACAATATTTTGTACCTTTTGCTATAATAAATGACCCCAATTTATTTTTTAAAAGCACATTTTTTCTTCAGTTTAAGCCAATATGTATTCTTCTACATATTTTTGGTAATAAAAATCGCAATAAGTGTATATTGATTGGTTTGCACAAAAGTTTTAGCATCAACAAAATAGGAGATAGATTTATGGCATTTTTATTATTATTATTTTTTTTTTTACTAGTAATGGCGGTGATCAGCGATTTTTATCGGGACTGCAACATTGTGACGGACTAGGGGGCGATCAAGGGGTTAACTGTGTTCCCTAGGGTGTGATTATAACTGGGGGGGGGGTGGGACTGCCCGGGTGAGGAGAGCGATTGTTGTTCATACTTAGTATGAACAACAGATCGCTCTCCTCACCCCTGACAGCACGGAGATCTGTCTGTTCTGTCTCTGTGTGAAGCGAGGGTTCATAGCGACCGCCGGGCATGCACATCGGCTCTGGTGTCGTGCTGTGGGCACCTCCAGGGGCGTGCACGTGCCCCCTAGTATTGAAAACGCGAACCAATGTACAGCTACGTCGGTTCGCCCAGGGGAGCCAACTTGCCACAGTACAACTGCGGCGGCTGGTCGGGAAGGGGTTAAGGACCCTTGGGTGCAAGCCATCTGGTCCCATTGACTTATTAATGTTACGTTTTTCAAGTCTGATTCTAATTCTGTCCTCTGTTAGCCATGGAGGTGCTTCCCGTGATGTGTCACGAGGTTAAACCCTGCAGTTTTGGTTACTGAAGCCCCCCCGATTCCCTCATACGATTGAGGAGGAGAATAAATTCAATACCTTCGCCATCTCCCCATCCTTTGTAACCAGATTACCTTCATCCTTGAGGGCAGGGTCTCATTAGAATGTACAATGCATATGTAAAGCAATGTGTAAATTGACAGCACTATACAAGCAGTGGTGGCTGGTGGGTTTTTGTTTGGGGGAGCGGAAAACAATCGAACCCCCCCACGGCAACTAAACCCCCCCCCAACCCATCTAGATGTTCGAGGAGCGGCTGAGATTGGGCATCCGAAGTGCAGCGGCGGGGATCGGGCATCCTAGGAGCAGCGGCAAAGGTACATTTTGTTGCCCCCCCCCCTTATCTCCAGCCACCCCACGCTCATGTTGCTGCCCAACCACCCCTTTCCATCCTCCAGCCACCCCATGCTGGTACTGCTGAACCCTGCCCCCCCCCGCCTCCAGCGACCCCACATTTGTACTGCTGTAACCCCTCCCCCCCTCGTCCTTTAGCCACCCCTTTCTGCTACTGCTAGACTCATCTTCCATCCATTCTAAGCTGGTACTGCTGTACCCCTCCCCCAGCCTCAAAGGACCACATGCTTGTACTGCTGCACACCTCCCAATCCCAAAGTGGCTGGGGATTCTGATTCTAAGATTTGCCCTGGGCATTAAGGGATTCTTAAATCTTCTTTTTTTTCTATATTGTTCTATTTGATTAAGAGATTGTCATGGCTGGCTGTCAGTGGATGTGTGATATTCCATATCATGATAAACAGACCTGCACATCCACTGCCACCCAGCCGGGGTTGACATGGGCTGGATCAAATTTTGGTTTGGAGACCCCAGCTTTAAGAGAAAGATGCCGATGTGGAATCCCTTACAGCCCCTTTTCTTGCAGTCATAAAACATAAACTTTTTTTCTCCAATAGCCTAGTCACGTGGATGAAGACATGTTGGTGGCCTTAATAAGCCACAGCCCTATGGCTCCCTATTATAAACATCTATTGACAAGATCCGCGTGAAACAGCAACAAGTTCCGTGTTCCCTGTTTGTGAAACGTATAAATCATTCATTTTCTTTTCCTGGCATTTCATTTCAACATAACTCTCCAAGTTGGCAGAAGAACAAAACTGACAAAGGAATGAAAGATGAATCTTATCTGAAGGCCTTCAAGATTAAAGTAATGAAGAAGATTACTCTTCAGATCACTTGCAACTATTTTCAGATCATTATGTAACCTTCCTGAATTACTGAGCCACCAGTAGTCATCAGCTTTAACATTAATTACATGATATATATATATACTGTATATATATATATATATATATATATATATATATATATACACACACACACACACACACACACACACACACATATATATAGATATAGATGTATATCTATATCTATATATAGATCGATCTATCTATCTATCTATCTATCTATCTATCTATCTATCTATCTATCTATCTATCTATCTATCTATCTATCTATCTATCTATCTATCTATCTGTGTGTGTGTGTGTGTGTGTGTGTATATATATATATATATATATATATATATATATATATATATATATATATATATATATATATATATATATCATTGATGTAATCTTAATTTAGAATTTCAGTCAAGCTCAGGCTGTTTTGCAATGTTCCTTAATTTTCATTTAATTACATTTTCAGTTAAAAATTAATTATGTTCCTTTAATATCATTAGATATTATTCCATTTTATGTGCCCCCAATTCCTTTATAAATGTAGTTATTATATTGTAAAAGTAGCAGGAACATCATCACTGGTCTCTACTTCACTTGTGCAGAGCTGTGGGAAGGGCCCCAGAAGACCCACCCTCTACAGGATGCCTGTAGAAAACTATGGCAGGGGGGGCGGAGACAAGACCAGACATCCTGCACAAGAAGAGAGAGCAGCAGTAAGAGGTCTTTTATTACAGGAAGCCTAACACTGGATGACTGCACCATTCTGGAGGAAGCGCGCACAGCACGCCAAGATTCAAGGAAGAATACGCATGGTAAATGGATTTAGATTCTATCACAGAGTTCAGCTTGGGTAAATTATCAGCTTTGACATATGGCCAAATGTTTATCGACACCTATATTAAAATTGTTGGACATCTAAATCCAAAATCATGGGCATTTATATGGAGTTGGCCTCCCTTTGTGGCTATAAGAATCTCCAATCTTCTGAGAAGGCTTTCCACAAGATTTTGGAGTGTGAAGGGTGTGTTCATTCAACCAAAAGGTACTGATGTTGAATGAGAGGATATGGCTGCAGATATTTCAGTTCATCCCAAAGGTGTTCAGTAGGGTCAGTGCCAGGACAAGGTCATCCAGTGCCCAGGGCAAAGATGCCAAACTGAGCCCCCCCCTTTCCCTTAGGGTTAGGGTCAGGGCACCCCTATACCTGCAATAGACCATTGTGCCCAGGGAAGCTTCTCCTCCTGCCCACCCCTTGTCCCAGCCCTGAGTAGGGTTGATGCCAAATCTCTGTACAGGACACTCAAGTTCCTTGGCACCAAACTGATCAAACCATGTTTTTATGGTACACAGGGGCACAGTCAGGAGGATGGAACAGGAAACGGTTTTCCCCAAACTGCTACCACATGGTTGGAAGTGCATCTTTTTTCTATTTCAATTCATTGACACACCTCCTTAAACCCAGTCAGTACAGAAAGTATGGTCACCTGCTGACTTGGCAGAATCCATAGGCAGCTTATTTCTTCAATAAATCAGGGAGGTTGAGTCGAACACACTTAAACTTCAGATAATTCCAGTACAGAGGATGTTGTTCCAGTCCTGACTCGTGAAAGACTGAGAGATAATGGACGAAATGGGGAGGGTCTAGCTAGGATATAACTAACTGGCAGTAAACAGAAGGGGAACACAGAGAGAGGAACCAAATCACATGGTAAAGAATGAAAATAATACCACTTAAATGCCCCTCCCCCAAACCCAACTATCCCTGATTTGGAGGGACTGTCCTTGATTTGGAACAAGTCCCTCCGTTCTTATTTCCTCCTTATTTGTCCTTTATTTTGGTTTGATCTACAGTATATAGTTGGATACAGTATAAATTCACTACTTATCTATCAAAAAGTCTTTCCCAGTGCTAAACCTTTCATCCAATTTTTAAATTGCTGCATTTGTAAATTTCAGAAGTGAGTATAAAGGAATAGTAGTGGTAAAACAAGCACTTGCGGGTTTAACAAATCATTTTTATTGTACATTTCTCCTTTAATGGGACGTGGCAGGGGCCTACATACTTTTGCTAAAAGGTGTCCCTCGTTCCCATCTCAAAAAGTTGGGAGGTATGCAAACCTGTGTCAGTTGGATCAGCATGTGAAAAGACTGGTGCAAGACAGACAGAATTGGATTGCCAGGCTCCAGTAGACTTCAACAAAATGGCGGCCCTCCGCATACAGACACTGACTCCCTGTTGCATAATTGTGAATGAGATGGGTAAAAGATGGCTTCAGCTCCTGTTCTCCACCTGTAGAGAATCCTTCAGATGTCTTTTGCCCTTTTTGGGGCTTACTCATAGAGGCCTTTAAGAGAGAGGCCCCTTCCTCAGACGTGCTTCACTCTTTTGGGTGCTTAATTGTAGAGGCCTCCATAATTGAGCACCAAAAAGGGTGAAACAAGTCTGAGGAGCAGTGGCGGCGGGTGGGTTTTTCTTTTAGGGGGGGGGCACACAAACAACACCCCCCCCGTGGGTGGTCTGGCACGTACCTGCTCATGTGGCGGGCTGTGGTGTCCTCTCCTCCTCTCCTGGAGTTTGGGCAGCGGTGGCTACGGTGTCCACTCCTCAACCTTCCTCCACCGCGTGTCTCCTCTACCGCCAAAGCACTAGGCATCCAATAGGATCACCTGATGCTTTGGCCAATCGGGAAACAGGTCCTGCCTCCTGATTACCGGGGAGGAACTTTAGTGTGAAAATAGTGAAAATTCATTCGCTATGGTCACACAACTTTTTTGAAGCCTACTGGAGCCTCTGGCTCCAATCAGGTGCTTCAAAAAAAACACCCAGTCCGCATTGGAATCCATAGTTCGGAGCCCTGATATGTAGATCAGGGGGCTGGATGCATGGATAGGGGAGCTGGCACCTGTGCGCCCTCTATGGACGGGCCGCTACTGCTGAGGAGTTTTCTACAGGTGGTGAATGGGAGCTGAAGCCATCTTTTACCCACCTCATTCACATTTATGCAACAGGGAATTGGTGTCTGTGTGCAGATGGCCACCATTTTGCTGAAGTCCACATGGTAAAGAAGTTGTAGTGGCCCAAAACTGCTACTAGATGTCAGCCTACTACAGAACAATAATAACCCAATCTGATAACTCTAAAGAAACAGCCTTAACTCCTACATCTTATTACATTATTTATGGGCCATAGAGATGAAGGACTAAAAGGAAAACCAAGATTTACACTCACCGGCCACTTTATTACGCACACCTTGCTAGTACCGGGTTGGACCCCCTTTTACTGTACCTTCAGAACTGCCTTCATTCTTGGTGGCATAGATTCAGCAAGGTGTTGGAAACATTCCTCAGAGATTTTGGTCCATAGTGACATGATAGCATCACGCAGTTGCTGAAGATTTGTTGGCTGCACATCCATGATGCCAATCTCCTGTTCCACCACATCCCAAAGGTGCTCTATTGGATGAGATGTGGTGAGTGTGGAGACCATTGGAGTACAAGGACCTCATTGTCCAGTGGTGAGATGATTTGATCTTTGTGACATGGTGCATTATCCTGCTGGAAGGAGCCATCAGAAGATGAGGACACTGTAGTCATAAAGGGATGGACATGGTCAGCAATAATACTCAGATAGGCCGTGGGGTTTAAACAATGCTCAATTGGTACTAAGGAGCCCAAAGTGTGCCAAGAAAATATCCCCCCCACCATTACACCACCACCACCAGCCTGAACCGGTGATACAAGGCAGGATGGATCCATACTTTCATGTTGTGTACACCAAATTCTGACCCGACCATCTGAATGTCGCAGCTGAAATCCAGACTAGGCAACATTTTTCCAATCTTCTATTGTCCAATTTTGGTGAGCCTGTGCAAATTATAGTCTCAGTTTCCTGTTCTTAGCTGACAGGAGTGGCACCCGGTGTGGTCTTCTGCTGCTGTAGCCGATCTGCTTCAAGATTGGATGTGTTGTGCATTCAGAGATGGTGTTCTGCATACCTTGGGTGTAACGAGTGGTTATTTGAGCTACTGTTTGCCTTTCCTTTCAATGATTTTTATTGAGAATAGCATATACAAAATACACAACATATATCCTTTAAATACAAAAATAGAAAAGGAAAAGAATGGGGGGGGGGGACAAATCTCAGCCAATATGGCCTGCAGGAATCCCATAAACAGACTATGTCATCCTTATTTTCTCTCTCTATATGAGGTGGATGCATCTATCTGACTGTACATGGTCAGGTACATTTCCTTTATTTACATATGTATCTAGGCTGAGTACAGAGCATCATACATTTGGATATATATTTATCTTGCTTTATTTATTTATCATTTCTAGCGTTAATCTCACACCTCTCTGTATTACGTGGAGAGAAGGCGTGCCGACAGGAACCCAACCATCCACCCCATTTGGGATCTTTACTGTGGACGGCAGGGCCCCCGCCCCACACCCCCCCTCCCCCACAACTAATAATTCAGATCTCAGATCGTGATCCTCCGTATCTGGCATTAGGACAACGACATAAGGCAGGAAAACCTGCAAAAATAGACCAGAGAAGGAAAGGAAAGAGTAAGAACAATAAAGGGGGGAAATGAAGAAGAGAAGAAAGGGTAAGGGAAGAGTTGGGGTTGAGTGCACCCCTAGGGATCCCTCTCAGGATCCATTAACTGTCAAAACCCGTAGACAGATAGGACAACCATGGTTCCCAAATCCTGTCGAAAGCCCTCTGCTTATCTAAAAGAATTGCCGAAAGGCGTTCATTAATCATGATCCACGTCGGTTTTGCTTTAACCATTTCAAAGGGGATCAGGGGCTTTCTCCGGGATCTAGCCACCGCTATTCTAGATGCTGTAAATATAAAAGATATGAGCTTCCTGGTATGTCCAGGTATTCCCTCCACTTGATCCCCCAGTAATGCTTGTTGTGGAGATTTGGTTAGATTAACTTGAGTCAGTGAGTATATGAAGTTATAAATGCGTATCCAAAATCGTTTGACCTTAGGGCAGGTCCACCAAGTATGATATATTGCACCTTCTTTGCCACATCCCCTGAAACACAGAGGAGAGGCATCAGCGATATATGTCGCGATTCTCGCCGGGACCATATACCACCGTAATAAGACTTTATAATTCGCCTCTATCAGGGAGGTATTGATATAACCTTTTGAAGCTGACTGTGCCATCTTAAACCATTTATCCATTTCCATCGTTACCTCCATATCCTGTTCCCATTTTTGCATATGAAATAATTTCCCCGTTTTGGAAGTCAGGATACTATAAATTTGTGATATATGACCTTTATGTTTGTCATAAGACTTGCATAGATATTCCATTGGGGGTGGAGGACATAATGTCGGTCTTACGCTGTAGGGTATGCAGGAAGTGAAGTATTTGGAGGTAATGATAAAATTCTGTGTTAGGTAGCTGGTACTTTTCTATGAGTGCTTGTTTCGATAATATACCTTTATGATCACACATATAAGCTATACGTATCAGACCCTTGTTAGTCCACCATGATAGACTTTGAGGATTAAGACCCGGGGTGAAATCTGGGTTACCCGTTAGGGGGGCCAAAGGAGCATGCGTAGAGCGAAAAACGAAAGGCTTTTGTAATCTGTCCCATACACTCATTGAAAAGGATAGTGTAGGGCACAATATGGTCGGTCTGTCCTTCATATGGAGCCACATCATATGGCTAATGGGTTTTGTGGGATTGGGGGCTGATTCCATTTTCATCCAGGACGTGAGCTGGTGCCCCAGAATGGGAGCGGATTAATTGGGCCAACTGGGCTGCCTCAAAATATCTAACCAAATCAGGAACTCCCAGGCCTCCTTTAGTTTTGGGGGTATAGAGGGTTTGCTTATTCACCCTAGGTCTTGTGTTCCCCCAAATGAACTTCATTATCTTTTTCTGAAACACCTCGAGATCAGATCTATTAATGGGAAGAGTCCTGAACAAGTACAACAGCCTTGGCAAAATGTTCGTTTTTATGGAGTACAGTCTGCTGAACCATGACGGAGGGCTAACAGCCCATCTCAATAAATCTGTTGTTAATTTTCCATACAGAGGAAGTTGGCTTGATATAGGGTCTGTATAGTGGGGGTTAGAAATATCCCTAGGTATGGGAGCTTATCCTTTTGCCATTTGAACTGGAATGACATTTGGAGCTGTTGAACTGTCTGCTGTTCTAATGTGAGATTTAAAGCCTCGGATTTGGAATGGTTAATCGTGAGACCCGAAAAGACCGAGAAGCGTCGTAGGATCTGAAAGAGATTGGGAAGAGACGTAACCGGGGAGGAGATGAACATCAAAATATCGTCGGCGAACAAAGAGCATTTCTGCTCACCATCACCACAATATATGCCCTTTATATCATGGTTGTGTCTTATCTTAATCACTAGGGGTTCTAGTGCCAAAATAAATAAAATAGGAGATAGAGGGCACCCTTGCCTCGTTCCTCTGTGTATGTCTATTGTATGTGATTTATAGCCTTTTATCTGGAGTCTAGCCGTTGGTGCGTTGTATAATGTCTGTATTATTGTCAGGAAATGAGACCTAAATCCATATTTCCTTAGTGCGTAATATATGTATTCCCATGTGACCGAGTCGAACGCCTTACAAAGATCTAATGATAACAGCATTCCCTTCCTTACACCATGATTGTCCCAATTAGAGTTAAGCGCTGCTATAATGTCTATCACCCGTCGGGTTTGGTCCAGGGCCTGAGGACTGGGGACAAATCCCACTTGGTCTGGATGGATATAGTTAGCTAGGAAGGTGTTCATTCTGGTCGCTAACACTTTAGTCATCAGTTTCAGATCCACATTAATTAGCGAAATAGGGCGATAATTGGCAGGGTCCCCATGGTCTTTCCCCAGTTTAGGAATTACTTGTATAAGGGCTTCATTTTCGTGCGTAACTAGTGGGTCTCCTTTCCGTATCGCATTAAAAAATGAACATAAATGAGGGGTCCGTATGGCTGCAAATTTTCTATAATAGTGACCTGTGAAACCATCCGGGCCAGGTGCCTTCGCAGGGTTCAAACATTTAATAGCTGCCAAAATTTCCCCCTCTGTAAAATCTGCTTCCATTAGTTCTATGTGTTCTTGTGCAACTTGTGGTAATGGAATATCATGGAAAAATTTGTCTGCCATGGCTTTAGGAAATGAGTTTGGTTTGTTGTATAACTTAGTGAAGAACCTCGAAAATTCTTGGATTATCATTTGGGGATTTTGGGTAAGTTTCCCATCCCTCGTCTGAATTCTCGGCATGGCAGGATTAAATGGACGAGGGGTGAGTTTTCTAGCCAAAAGGGTTGTTGGTTTATCTCCCCTGGTGTAGAAACGATGTCTAGACCAGCGGAGGTATTTCTCAGCCTTGGTTGTGAGGCTAAAATTCAATGCTGACCGTGCTATATCTATTTTATGGGGTAAGTCTAGTTGAGGATTAGATTTTTGTTCCTGAACTATTTTATATAGCTCTTCTTTCTGTTGCTGTATCTTCTGAGCATTCTCACGTTTATTTCTGGAGGCTATTTGGATCAGCTTGTCGCAAATGGTGGCTTTATGCGCTGCCCAATTAATGCCAGGGGAAGTGTCGCTAGCATGGTTATCAGTAAAGTACTGTCGAAGGGCTTTCTCTACTTCAGCGTATACTATGGGGTCATTAAGTAGTGTAGCATTAAGCCGCCAGGTTGAGAATTTTGGTCTCATCCATAGGTCGGATAGTGTCATTAGTACTGGTGAGTGGTCTGACCATGAGCTGGGCACTATTTCAATTGACTTAATCGATGGCAATAGTGAGGATTGTGTGAGTAGGTGGTCTATGCGCGAGTATGTTTTGTGGACTTGTGAATAGTGAGTAAAATCTCTGGTTGTGGGATTAAAGTCTCTCCATACATCTACGAAATCGTAGGAGTATATTATCCGGGCTAGTTTAACGCCCTGTTTGGGGATATGTTTCACAACAGGTTTGTGTGCATTAGACCTATCCAGAATTTGATCTAGGGAGACGTTACTGTCTCCACCTAGTATAACTCTACCTTGTACATGTGGCATCAGAGTTTTTAGCATATTTTCGAAAAATGTTACCTGACCTGTATTGGGAGCGTAATATGATATAAGTGTGAGAGCACTTTCATTCACTTTCCCCACAACCATGATATACCTCCCCTCTTTGTCCCTAATGACCAGGGTGGGGATAAATGGGACTCTCTTTGCGATGTAAATCGCTACCCCTCTTTTCTTGTCTGGGCCGTTCGATAGATAGAAGGTGGGATATCTAGCATTTAGATATCGGGGAGCTGAGGTACGTGAGAAATGCGTTTCCTAGAGAAGTAAGAAGTCTATATCTAATTTATGATAATTTTGGAATGCTTTAGCACGCTTCGTAGGGGAGTTTAAGCCTTGGACATTGTGCGTTAATATGTGAGAATGGGAATTAGGCACTAATGATCTTAGCATTATGGTTCGACAGACTGTACTTGCCCGTTGTAGTTGTTCGCCATCTCCATCTGAGAGAGGATGTTTCGGTGAGATTCTTCATTTTTCGATTATAGGGGTGCACTCCGGGAAATAGAAAAAGAGAGAAGAAATGAGAAAACAGTGTTGGGGTAAGATGAACTGGACCACTGTCCATCTGTCCCCCCAGAAATTAAGTGCATAAACAACTGATATGAAATTGAGAACATGTGCATAAAGGTCCAGGAGACCAAAGTCTCCGTCGAGTTGAGCGAGGTTGTCACCACTGATGACGACAAGCTCGCTAAGAAGTGGCATGTGGTTCTGCCCTGACACTTTCCTTATAAAACATTGTTCCATTAGGGAGGGGGGTCTAGCAATTCTAATAAACTAACATTTCATGTTAACTGGGCTAGACTAAACGAAACTAGGGGGTCATTTTCAAGTATATTATAAAACCTTCATCTTAAAATAACAAATATTGCTAAAGGAGCTTTAATTCTAATCTCCCAATAAGGAGAGGGGGTCACATCCCTCCAGAAATAACGAAGTCACATTGGTGTCTTAAAGACAACCTAAACTGGCTCAACCATAGCCAACTGTGTAAGTTCCAAATCCCTGAAGGGGAGCCTTGTACAGGCTTGCAGTGATATCATCTGTCACTGTAGAAAAAATACTTCTCAGAGGAGTGTTTTGCTCCGTCAACCATCTGGTCCAGCAGCTGGATGTCGTCTTCTAGAAGAATAACGTTGGCATTGTTCCCACAGGGGCGAGACTGGGCGATCCAATTCTGGTCGTGCTTTTGGGGATGATGGCTCCTTGGATATTAAGCCAAGGCCCATAAGGATGTCTTCTCCATCCGGAAAATTGGCAAAAGAATATGTCTTTCCTATAAAGGTGAACGACAAATGAAAAGGAAATGACCAACGGTATTTGATTTGGCGGTTAGTGATCTGTGCTAGTAGTGGCTTTAGGGCTCGTCTTTTTTGGATAGTCATTTGCGAAATGTCCGAGAAAATCTGTATTGGATGTCCCATAAGGTTGATTTCATTCCTACCGCGGGCTGCGGTCATTATTTGTTCCTTAATTCTGTAAAAGTGCGGATTGACTATCACGTCCCTTGGGGGACCATCTTGTCTTGGGGCCATCAGAGCTCGATGGACTCTATCTATTTCCATGTGCTGTGGCGTGATGTCTGGGATCAGATCCTGCATCAGTGTATGTACTGCTTCTTCTAAGTCAGTCACCATTTCCGGTAGACCGCGGATTCGGAAATTATAGCGCCTGGATCTATTTTCTTGATCTTCAATTTTGGCATTGGCTTCATCTAATTGATCCTGTAATGAAGATATCATGCTTGAGTTCTGGTTAACCCTCCGCACTGTTCCATCCATTTTAGATTCAATAGTATCCAGTCTTTCTCCTATATCATTAAAGTCATGTTTCATTTCAGCTGTAATTGATTGACAGGCTTTAGTCAATTCTTGTTGCAGTAATACTGAGAAGCGAGCAAGGAGGACAGTATCCCCTGAATATGGTGCTGGAGGTGGGGGAGGCTGTTCACTCACTGTGCTATTTTGGCTTAGGGCGAGTTCAGCTGTTTCAGCCATATTCCTCTCCATGGAGGACGCTGGGGAAACAGCACCATCCATTCCCTCCCCCTGGTAAGTGTGGGAGGGGGAGAGAGAAAATCGTGGGGACTTACCTTTCTGTGATCTTATCATGTCTTCTTGTGACTGGGAGGAGAAGGGGTCCCGTGTGCCCTCTATGTCAGCAGCCGCTGTGTTATGAGAGGAGGCTCTTTGTGCAGGGGGGGCCTGGCTGTGCTGGGTCCCGCTCACCTGCCTCGCTGCATCTGTCTCTGTCCTCCGGCCCAACGCCATCTTGGAAGGGGGGGTATGTGCTGCAGCGCTCCCCGAACGGAACGAGTAGCTTGATGTCGGGGGTTTCTTTTTCATTGTCCCCCCTCCTCTGCGATTCATAATTTGATCCCCAAAAAGGCAGAAAACTCTGCGGCTTCCCCCCGGCTTATTAAGGCTTAGAAAGGCTGGCGGCGTGCGGAGCAGGTCAGAACATGTCCGCTCCCGTGCCCACGCACATGCGCACTACTGTTTGCCTTTCTATCATCTGGAACCAGTCTGTCCATTCTCCTCTGACATCTGACATTGATGTAGCACCCTTAGTCAGGGAGCTCCTCACCAAATATCTTGTCAGGGGTAGCTATCATTGTTAAATTGTTAGAAATCCATTGATTTCTTCCTAGGTTTGGCCTTGTTGTACTTTTCTCTTCTACCACTAGGTGGCTGGGCACTTGGTGGTATTAGATATGAGAAGGACAACCCAAGGTCAGGTTATGGGTATGTGGGGTATCTCAGCCAATGGGCAGGGGTTTTCCTGAATCCCTTGGCCTGCTGGGAGCACCTATATATTTGGGTGAAGTCAGGTGATCTATGTTCTGTGCCACCCGGACTGCCCTCTGGGTGGACATGTGTCATCTGCCCCGGGCTGCTAGGCTGGAGATTGGGCCTATCCCAGGGGAATTTGGCTGCCAGGCTGTGTGAGGGCCTATCCTGAAGTAAGAGGGCAGCGCAGATTTGGGACTGTGGCTTGCAGTCCAAACAAAAGTGACGGTTCTGCCAGCCAGAGAACCTGCCGTGGTCGGAGGTAGAAGGGGAGCTGTCACCAGTAAGGGACCAACCACTTCTACCAGGGACCACCGTGAGTAACTGAAGCAAGTACCGGGGCAGTATTCTCACCGAATGGGCACGGTGGAGAATCGGGAAACTTCAGGCGGTGATCAAGTCAGGGACCCAACCAGCGGAGGTGACGCTTGCAGAGCAGCCTTGTGTGTCAAGCCAGGGACCGAGCCGGTCAGCTGGGGTGAAGCTTGAAGGTATCTGAAGTGCCAAGCCAGGGACCTAGCAGGGATGCGTTGGTGACGCTTGAGGGAGATACCACCACAAAAGCCTTGAGGAGCTCATGGGATTCAGAGTCACTGAATCAGAGTGTCCGGTGAGAGACTAGGAGCTCAAGGGGCTGAAGAACTACAAGAAGAAGTTGTAGTAAAACTGAGAGAACTGTTAGGTTTGAATTAGGAACTGTTAAGTACTGTAGCCATAGGGGACAGCAAACCTGCACGTGCAGAAGTGGCACCTTGCTGGGGCCTTTCCCTGTACGGCTGTCCTCCTATTGAAGCCTCGGAGTCTGTCTATTGAAATTGCACCTACTTAATGGTGTCCTGGCCCTAACTCTCTTTCCCTTGCAGAATATAAAAGGACTGTTAAAAGAAACACCACCATTGCACCCACTTCGCCTCCCAGCCCACTACATATTGAAGAATATCAGCGGTCTGTGGCCTCAAAGGTTCTCATTAGACTGGAAGAGGTTAGAGATTCTGCTACATCAACAAGGCATTTTCCCCCCACCCAACTGCTGCTCACTTGATATTTTCTCTTTTTCTTACCATTCTCCATAAACCTGAGAGATGGTTGTGTGTGAAAATCCCAGTAGATCAGCAGTTTTTGAAATACCGAGACCAGCCCGTCTGGCACCAACAACCATGCCACGTTCAAAGTCACTCAAATTCCCTTTCTTCCCCATTCCGATGCTCACTTTGAACTTCAGCAAGTCATCTTCACCACGTCTAGATGCTTAAATGCATTGTGTTGTTGTCATGTGATTGGCTGATTAGCAATTTATCAAGCAATTGAGCAGGTGTACATAAGAAAGTGGCCATCGAGTGTACATTGCTATGGTACTCCTGCATGAAGTCACCAAGGAACGTACGTACAGCGATCACCATCCCTGAAAATTTCCAACAAATTGTCCTTTGATGTTCAATGCATATGGTGTGCACCTAGTTGCTGCATTCTTTGAACATCCAAATAATCCTGATTTTTTTTTTTTTTTACCTTCTGCTCTCTTAAAGGGGTTCAAAGGTATTAATTTTGTAATATTGTGACCGGCTCGCCAAGAATGGTTGTGCACTTGAGAGCCAAACGAAGAAGCAGCCTGAAAAACCCATATAAAGCCAACAAAAACAATGTATCCTTTATTATTGGAATGATTAATTTTCTGTCTATTTTTTTCTCTTAACCACTTGCCGCCCTCCATATAGCAAAATGACGTCAGCAAAGTGGTTGCGATTTCCTGACTGGACGTTATATGGCGTTCTCAGGATATCAAGCAGCTGCGCGCCCCCGGGGGCGATCGTTGTTGCGGTGTGTCAGTCTGACACACTGCAACTCCGATCTAGGTAAAGAGTCCACGTGATCAGCCATGTCCAATCACGGCTGATCACAATGTAAACAGGAAGAGCCGTTTATCGGCTTTTCCTCACTCACGTCTGACAGACGCGAGTAGAGGAGAGCCGATTGGTTGCTCTACTGACAGGGGGGGTCTGTGCTGATTGTTTATCAGCGCAGCCCCCCCTCAGATGCATAACCAGGACCACCAGGATGCCGCCAGGACCACCAGGGATGGCCACCACACTGGTCCACCAGGTATGCCACCCTAGACCACCAGGGAAATGCCAATCAGTGCCCTGGCAGCTGCCAATCAGTGCCAGTTAAAAATGCCTACCAGTGCCAGTGCCACCAGTGATGCCTATCAGTGAAACCCAGTGCCAGCCATCAGTGCCCATCAATGCAGCCTTTCAGTGTTCATCAGTGCCCAGCAATGCCGTCTATCAGTGCCACCCATAAGTACCCATTAGTGCAGCCTTTCGGTGCCCATCAGTGTTGCCTATCAGTGCCCATCAGTGCCCACCAGTGCCACCTATGAGTGCCCATCAGTGCCGCCTATCAATGCCCATCAGTGCCACATATCAGTGCCGCATATCAGTGCCCATCGGTGCTGCCTATCAGTGCCCATCAGTGCCACATATCAGTGCCGCATATCAGTGCCACCTATCAGTGCCCATCAGTGCTGCCTATCAGTGCCAATCAGTGCCATCTCATGGGTGCCACCTCATCGGTGCCGCCTTATCAGTGCCCATCAGTGCAGCTTATCAGTGCCCATCAGTGAAGGAGAAAACTTACTCATTTACAAAATTTTATAACAAAAACAAAGAAAAACTTTTTTTTTTTAAATGTCGGTCTTTTTTTTATTCGTTTAGCAAAAAATAAAAACCCCAGAGGTGATCAAATACAACCAAAAGAAAACTCTATTTGTGGGAACAAAATGACGAAAATTTAGTTTGGGTAAAGTGTAGCATGACCGCGCAATTGTCATTTAAAAAGTGACAGCGCTGAAAGCTGAAAATTGGTCTGGGCAGGAAGGTGCGAAAGTGCCCGGTATTGAAGTGGTTAAATAAAGCACAGCATAAAAAAATTGACCTTATTTGACTGGGTCAGTTCAGGATAATAGTATGGGTTGTTCATAAAATGTAATATAATTTTATTGATATGATTTTTAGGAACTGATTTCATTTGGACACATTTTTCTAATTTCACAACCAAATAGTGCTTGATTTTCTTTTAAAGCAGTTCTAAAGGCTGAAGGTGTTTTACCTTTATGCGTTCTATGCATGAAGGTATAAAACTTCCAGTATGCAGCTCCAGGACCCCCACTTATATTTACCTAAGCCCGATCTTGATCCAGCGGTGTGCAAGAGAGCAGCTGCTCTCCCTTCTCTCTCTCTCCTGATGTCAGAAACCATGAAATCAGACCGAGACAGAAGTACAGTTAAATCACACTTGTTTAATAATAAAAGTAAACAGAGTAAACATAGTCAAAACATAGCCAGAGTTCAGGAACCGGAACGGATAGTCAGACAAGCCAAACGTCAGGGAGCCGGAGATGAGTGTAGTAAAATAGCAAGCAGGATCTGGAGCCAGAAGGGATGTCAGTCAAGCAAGTCTTTTTACAGGAATGCAGGAGACCATCTCTGTGAAGTTGACCAAGGAGAAGGCAGAGATCCTCTGGGCTGGACAACTTAAGTAGGCAGGACTGACGAGCAGGATATCATTAACAGCTGAGTACCTGTGGAGAGATAGGAGCTGGTAATTAGCCGACAGCTGAGCGGCCAGCTCAGAGAAGGAAGGCCTGAGCTCAGCCCTGACACCTCATTGGCTCAGAGACAGCAGTGGGCACCATTTGCTGTCAATCACAGCCAGTGAGGAGGTAGCAGGGGAGCGGAGCTGAGCCCCATGAGTAAGCTCCAGTGGGCAGAGTGAAACACATTGGGGGCGTGGCCTGGCAGGGGGTCCAGGCTGAGACTTCAGTATCGTACAGCAGGTCTTGACTTGAAGTTTGGACACCTAGTCACTCTCTACCACTGTGTGTGTCTATGGACACACAGAGCCAATTTGGGAGTGAGCACATATGAGAGCCCCCCATAGCAAGTGGCTTGCTATGAGGGCACTCAGCAGTGGGGAGGGGTCAGGAAGGGGACCCGAAAAGAGGAGGTACAAGACTGCTTTGTGCAAAAAAATAAAAAATAGGGACCACCTATTCATCTCACAATGGAGACGAATCCCAAGGTGTGTTCCCTGCCTGTCTGAACTTCTGGAATCCCTGGAAATCCAGACCTCAACTGACACCAGGGGGCCCCTGTGTCTGGATTACCTCCTTCTTCTTGGTCTATGGATCCTCAGATCCTGCTGCTGGCTTTTTTCTGTTGGGGCCCTGAAAGGTTCGGCTCAAGGCAATGCTCCTTTGTGCTGACCTCTGCACCCTCTACATCCGTGGTTCTCAACCTCAGTCCTCAAGTAACCCCAACAGGCCATGTTTTCACATTTTCCTTTACTTTGCACAGTTGCTATAAATCAATATTAATGACATGGCATTGATAAGAGTTATTTTATCTAAGGGAAGTTCCCAAAACAGGGCCAGTTGGGGGTACCTGAAGACTGAGGTTGAGAACCACTGCTCTACGTGACGTACCTCTGACCCATCAATTTTGCTTCACTTTGCTGTATTCTCATGCTTCATTCCATAACATATCCCAAAAATAAAAGGACTATTCCTCATTTCAGGACATTTTGTGTACACATGCTAATTGTTACTTTATGCCCCATCAGCTAGATGCACATCCAGAACCGTGGGTGTATATTGCTAATATAACCTAATTTTATAGAGCCATTTATTCTTTGTTCCATACAGCTATTTCAGGCTTTTTGGTATTTTTTCGAGCCTGCGGTGGACAAAAACTAAACAAAATGTGAACCAAAAAAGTGTATGTGAACACGCAGACAGTGGGTTGCTGGTTATTTCCCAAATAAGAAGGACCTCCAGGCCTGTACTGGCCATCGGGACTACCGGGAGTTTCCCGGTGGGCCGATAGCATAGTGGGCCAGTATCAGTGACAGCCTGTCAAAATAATGGAATGCGCGGCCCGCGCAGCCATTATTTTGAGCACTGCTGCACTGCCTAGGGCCGGCCCTACCATGGCGGCAATTCAGGAGTGGACTGGGTCGGGATGGTGCTTAAGTGTATCGCTGCTTCTTTTTCCAGCCCGCCCACCACCTGTTGCACAGAGCCGAGGGCTCTGCTGCTGCAATAGGCGTCTGAAAGGTCACGCTGGTGGGCGTGGACAGAAGTCCTCCGACGGCCGCTGCATCCTCCGGAACATCCCTGGTGCCAGTGTGTGGGCAGCGGCTCGGTACAGCTGCCCTAGAAGAGGGGGTTCGCACACTGCTATGTTCAGCTGTAGATGAGCCAGCTTGTGAAACACCGCTTCCCGCCCCTCTCTCCCTGCCTGTGCGTTACATCGATGAAGAGCAAGAGGAGCGGGAAGATTAAGCAAGTAGTCGACAGCCACATTAAAGCCCCTCCTGCACCATTCAAGTGTGTGAGCCGAGCACTGTCACTAACCAGACCCGGACCACTCTCTCTGCCCCCTCCCTTCTCTCTCTTCCTGTCCCCCCCCTCTCTCTCTCCCTGTCCCCCTCTCTCTCTCCCTGTTCCCACTCTCTCTCTCTGTCCCCCTCCCTCTCTCTCCCTGCCCCCCCTCTCTCTCTCTCTCTCCCTGCCCCCCCTCTCTCTCTCCCTGTCCCCCTCCTCTTTCTCTCTCCCTGTCCCCCTCTCTCTCTCTCCCTGTTCCCCCTCTCTCTCTCTGTCTCCCTCCCTCTCTCTCCCTGTCCCCCCTCCCTCTCTCTCTCCCTGCCCCCCTATCTCTCTCTCTCCCTGTCCCCCCTCCCTCTCTCTCCCTGTCCCCCCCCCCTCTCTCTCTCTCTCTCTCTCTCCCTGTCCCCCCTCCCTCTCTCTCTCCCTGCCCCCCTATCTCTCTCTCTCCCTGTCCCCCCTCCCTCTCTCTCCCTGCCCCCCCCCCTCTCTCTCTCTCTCTCTCTCTCTCTCTCTCCCTGTCCCCCCTCTCTCTCTCTCCCTGCCCCCCTCTCTCTCTCTCCCCGTCCCCCTCCCTCTCTCTCTCCCCGTCCCCCTCTCTCTCCCTGTCCCCCTCTCTCTTTCTCCCTGTCCCCCTCTCTCTCTCTCTCTCTCTCTCTCTCCCTGCCCCCCCCTCTCTCCCTCTCCCTGCCCCCCCCTCTCTCTTTCCCATGTCCCCCTCTCTCTCTCCCATGTCCCCCTCTCTCTCTGCCTGCCCCCCCTCTCTCTCTCCCTCTCCCTCTCTTTCTCCCTCTCCCTCCCTCTCTCTCTCTCTCTCTCATGTCCCCCTCTCTCTCTGCCTGTCCCCCTCCCCCCTCTCTCTCTCCCTGTCCCCCCCTCTCTCTCCCTGTCCCCCCTCTCTCTCTCTGCCCCCCTCTCTTTCTGCCTGTCTCCCCCCCCCCCTCTCTGCCCCCTCCACTTTCTCTCTCTCTCTCTCTCTCTCTCTGCCCCTTCCACTTTCTCTCTCTCTCTCCCCCTTTCTCTCTCTCCTTGTCCCCCCACTCTCTCTCCCTGTGTCCCCCCTCTCTCTCCCTGCCCCCCCTTCTCTCTCTCGGCCCCCTCCTCTCTCTCTTTCTCTTTCTCTCTGCTCCCTCTCTCCCTGCCCTCTCTCTGGCAGCAGACGACGTGGCATGTGACACACTGCATGTGGTGGCAAGTAATATGCAGCATCTGGTGGCAGGCAATGGTGGAAAGTGACACGCTGCATCTGGTGGCAGGTGGCGGTGGCAAATGACATGCTTCATCTGGTAACAAGCAATGGTTCCGACTGATCCTGCATTCTGGTGAGTTGAATTATTTCATTATGTATTACAATGTAAGTATCCATATTGCGCAACTGCGTATAGTTTTATATACTGTTTTTGTGCATGTTTGCAAAATTAAAGTGGGCCGCTCTGGGTGAAGTCCAGGGCCAAATTTTTGTCCCAGTCCAGCCCTGAGGACCTCCCTGACCCCCCTGAGGTAAGGTTGCCACCTCATCCCTTTAAACCCAAAAATATTAATTACACAGGTTCTGTGGCTGATTAAGGTGGTAATTAAACTCACTTGGTGCCTTATCTGCATTAAATTAGCCTCAGAACCTGTGTAATTCATATGTATTTGGGTTTAAAGGGATGAGGTGGTAACCCTACCCTGGGGGACAACAAGACTCCTGATGGGAGCAAGGCACTCTGGTCCACTCCCCCTCTTTGCACGACTAGTCGAAGCCAACCATCAAATACCAGGTTAGTAGCTCTGCCAAAGAGAGGCCCCCAGGCAGAGGAGGTAGGAACTTTAAAGTCACAAATTCTCCCCCTAGACTTTAGGGCTGGCCTGAAGATCCGCACCCTACCAATCTCGGTGAGTGAAAAGGGACATATCTAAAACGTGCATTGACAAAAAATACAGAATAAATAGGAGGCCAATGTGCAAAACAATGGCTAGACCCTTCAGCCTGGTAACAAAAATGGCCTTGTCTTGGCCAAAGGGCCTAGCCACATAGTTAGTTAGTAAGGTTGAATAAGGACACCAGTCCATCCAGTTCAACCTGAGTGAGTGTGAACACATACATCGCACACTCACATTGGTCCCTACTCTCAAGGAGCCCACAATCCAAGGTCCCCAACTCACATTCATATACTAGGGCCAGTTTTTTTGGACAGAAGCCAATTAGCCTACCAGCATGTCTTTGGAGTGTGGGAGGAAAATCGGAGTACCCGGAGGAAACCCACGCAGACACAGGGAGAACATGCAAACTCCAGGCAGGTAGTGTTATGGTTGGGATTCAAACCAGTGACCCTTTTTATTGCTAGGCAAGAGTGCTACCCACTACACCACTGTGCCGCCCTTGAGGCAATATGCAGAAATATGCAGAAAGTGTTATTGTGACTTAGTGCCCGTTCTCACAGTTTGGTCTCAAACGCATGGTGATAGAAGGAACAACCCCGGGTCACCACTCCCTTAACACCGGCTCTCTGTCTTCCCAGTCTTTAGCCAGACCAGGTAGCACCACTCAAATCAGGCGACACTTGGAAGTACTACCAACCTTCACCTTACCTGGACAGTGCCCTAATTTGGATTGTTTCCCATGGGGAAGGTCCCTCAGGACCCCAATCATGCCAGCAGGAATACCATACAGTGAGCCCCTACTACCAGTAGGCCAGAATGATGGGGAAGCACCCCTACTGTACAGTTATAAGAACTACATTTGATCTTAACTTAAAGGGCAACAAGCTGTTTCAGGCTTTTGTCCATCATCAGTGGAAACCATAGTTTGTATGGAGTAGAACTTGAGACCCAATGGCACAATATAACTGTATGGGTTATGGTGAGAAGAGACTGATTTGGTTGGAGGGTTTTTTGATTTCTTTAGTCCCTTCCCACCATAACCTTATTGTAACATTGTATCAGATAGTTTAAAGCAGTGATTCTCAACCAGGGTTCAGTGGAACCCTAGGGTTCCTCCAGAGGTTGCTAGGGGTTCTTTCAGCATTGGGCAATTTCTGCCTCTCAGATAAGTTCCCACTGACACCATTGATCTTTTTAACTGTAAGGAGGTAAATCTTCCCAATGACCACAAGTGTAAGGACCATTCTTCCCACTGACCATCACACTAATGTATCATGAGTTGTAGATTACTCATTTTTAGCAGGGGTTCCCAGAGACTGGAGAACTATTTCAAGGGTTCCTCTGTGTTGAGAAAGGCTGGTTTAAAGGTTCTGCAATAATCCATAGCTAACAAGGTACAAGAGTCCACTATTAACCACTTCCTTACCACGCCATAGAAGAAAGATGGCTACCGCGCAGCTCTGTTGTTCTGGGAGGGCGTCCATGGATGTTTTCCCAGAACCAGGCTCCTCACGCACCCCCTATCACAGCGGCTCTTTACCACATGATCAGCTGTGTCCAATCACTGCTGATCACAGTATATATAATGTTTGGGGGGTTCTTAGTAATTTTCTAGCAAAAAAATTATTTTTACACGTAGGAGAGAAGTGCTGGATTTCGCGTGGCATGGAAGTGGTTAAATACCACCAAAAGAAAGCTCTCTCTGTTTTAAAAAATGATAAAAAAAATATTTTGGGTACATTGTAGCATGACCGCGCAATCGTCATTCAAAGTGCAACAGCGCTGACAGCTGAAAATTGGCCTGGGCAGGAAGGGGGGTAATAGTGCCCGGAATGCAAGTGGTCAATAATATATCTGAGTTATAAAGTAGACATTGTGGTCGGGATGGTGATCCCACAGCAGCTGTGCCTATAAAATGTATCAACTGTCGGTAATGGACACCCAGACTGGACACATGAAAGTGACAAACGTGGTATTTATTACTGAATAACAGAGGAAGGAAAAGCTTTGATATCAGGAATTACTACCATTCTGGGGTCAGCAAGGTCCCCCCTCCCCCCCAACATTTATGGTGTTTGTTTTGCCTTCCTTTGGACTTTTGTCGAAGTTGAACTCCAGGCGTGATTAATGCAGCTCTGGCATCATCAATACATCATTAATGCAATTTTAAATGCAAGACGTGTAAGTACAGAAATGTGGCCGGGTATGAGCAGGGCTAAAGTACAAGCTGAAGAGCCAATCAGTTCATGTGCTGACAAGGAGCATGCTGATGGAAGGAAAGAGCAGAGTGACAGGGAGAATGTTATTATTATTTCTTATTTATGTATTTGCATTTCTATACAGTGTAATTCCTTCCTGACTTTTTGCCCCGATGAAGGAACATTTGTGTCCTGAAACGCATTGGGCTTTCTGGACTCCATGGGAATTCATCTAATTTTGTCATCTACTTTTTAGTGGTTTGATTTTTTTGTATATATGTATAATTATTTAATAAAATTTATATTTTTGTATGTATGTATACTTATTGCCGTTAAAGTCCCAGCTCTTTTTGAGGGGGTACATCCTTTTCTACACTGAATATACAAGTGATGTTGGCAATTTCATGTGGCATGGTTGGATGTTATTTCTCTTTTATGACCATATAGGGCTACACAAAGGACACATCTAGTTCAATGTTTCTAACTACTAGTAGTGTACGGGCTACACAGAGGACAAATCCAGCTCACTGTTAATAACAACTACTAGTAGTGTACGGGCTACACAAAGGACACATCTAGTTCAATGTTTCTAACTACTACTGGTAGTGTATGGGCTAAACAAGAAACAAGTCCAGTTCAATGTTAGTAACTATTAGTAGCATAGGGGCTTCACAATGCACAGGCCCAGTCCCATGGTTCTAAATTGCTAGTAGTATACGGGCTAAACAAGTGGAAGTCCAGTCCAGTGTTACCCACTACTACTAGTATCAACAAGGGACAAGTTCAGTTCAATGCTACTAACCACTGCTAGTATACACCAAATAAGGGACAAGTGTAGCTGAATATCACTAACCCCTACTAGTAGTTGACTAACCAAGGCACAAGTCTAGTTCAATGTTACTAACTACTAGTAGTGTACAAACTCAACTAGTGGAAGCCCAGTTTCTAAAGAGTAGTACATGCCAAATCATTTCATAGAGCCAAGTTACCATGGTGTCCACCATGCCAGGAAGCAAAATCCCTGTGTGAACAGGCAATGATGGAAGCTGCAAGTCCTAGACTTGTGTGCCAAGTTCCCCTCTGCTCCGATATTATGAGGAAAGGGATTGTCTGCTTCCATCGAGCCTGTCCACACAGGTGTTCTGCTCTATGACAGGGCTTCTATAAGCTTGAAAAAACAAACAATATATAAACCTTGATATCATGCAGAAAGATTATATTTATTAATTTCATTAACAGTACTGAAAATATTTTTGTCTCACACAATAATAAATCAGATGTTTAAATGTAAAATATAGATCTGAAGTATATTTATATATTAAAAAAAAAAAAAATTGCATCTTTTGTCAAAAACGAGAATAGCATGCTATATCTTAAAAGGTCACTCCACCCAAAACCAAGACCCCCTAGCTACTACTCAGGTAGAATTTAGCTCTGCGTGGGAGTTCCCAGCTCCACCTATTGGACATAGGCCCCACCCATTGGAAAAATATATATATATTTTTTTTTTATTTCAGCAAGCTTGCAAAAAAAAAAAGGGAACCTTAGTACATTAGTACATGTTGAAGTTGGACAAATTTATTCATTCTGTGTGAATTGGGGGGCAAAACAAGGCTATTTTCTCTCCAGGTTGAATGTCCTTCATAGAATGATTTAGGCAAATACAGCATTATGACCACTAGATGGAGCCGATGATTATGCTAAAAACATACTAAGATCATCAGCTCCATCTAGTGGCCAATACGAGTTGTTTTCTGTGTGAAGAATAACATTCAACCTGGAGAGAAAATAGCAAAAGAAAAGAGCAAACGAATATGCAGTTTGATAGGATGAAATTTTTTTTTTTTAAATAAATACACCCCACGGTGCTAATATGGGGTTTATTGAGTTGAAGGAGAGCTACAAAATCAATGCCCATAGACATTAAGAGCAGCTTAAAACTTTTCCACCCCCAAACCAAATTAATTAAAAGTTCTTCTTCCTTTAAAAAAAAAAAAAAAGTTTAATGTGCCATTCAGCAAATGTTTAAACTTCTCAAAAAAGTGGTTTCCTCCCCGTGACGGTCAACTTAAGCAAATCCCAATCATAACACACGAAAAAGAGAAGCAAAGCACCAGAAAGTGAAATGGCACGGCGGGGCCCTAAAGTATGCCGGATACTAGGTGCAAAGGAAGCAGCCACGGCCGGTGTGGAATAGTGTACACCCCCCTGGCGATTTACTTAGGGGAAGGTGACCATCACATTCTCGGAGATACAAGCCAGGTCCACCTCTTGGACACCTTCCCCTTGTGCTACAGACAGGTAGACGTTACAAATCGATCAAATTGCAACATTTTATGAGAAGAAAACTCCCTACAATGTAACAAACCTACGGAGACAGATACATATCAATGATAGAAACCACACCCGGTGATAGCAGAGAAGGACAGATCAGAATTCAGTGTATCAGCCATGGTGACTCTAGAAGCAGTGAGGTGGCACCACCCCGGACACAGCCATGGGATCCTCCACCAGATCTCTGCCGCTTCAACATATTTTCTAGAAAATAAAAAAATAAAAAAAACAACAATAGTTAGGATTTCGAAATTCAAATGTTGTTAACATGCAAATTCTTTTTTCTTTTTCTTTTTTTTTTCCTTTTATCGGTTGGACTGGATGGTCTTTTTTAAACCAGACTGAGAGCTCATTTACACTTGCTTCGGCTTCAACACACATTGAAGCGCCTACTGATTCAACGCGCTTTTTATGATGAGTTTTTGATGCTTCGGTGGTGCTTCGATGAAGCTTTGTTGAGGCTTCAGTGAAGCTTCAGTGATGCTTCAGTGATGCTCTTTTGGAGTTTTGTTGAAGCTTGGCAGATGTCCTGTGTGTGTGTGTGTGTGTTGATATCTCATACCTACATATTCTCCAAAACAAGGCAAAGTTGAAGCTGAATTAAAGCCTCTCAAAAGCTGCAGGTGTTTTAAGCAAGGGAGCTTTCCCATAGAGTTCTATGGAGGCTTTGAAGATGCTTTGAAGCCCCACTAAAGCGTCATGGGATATCATTTTTTTAAGCAAAGCCGAAGGCAAAGCAAAGCAAACACAAGGTGTAAACAGGACAGCACGGTGGTGCTTCAATGATGCTTCAGTGGTGCTTTGGTGGTGCTTCAAGCGAGCTTTGTTATAGACTTCTATGGAGGCTTTGAAGATGCTTTGAAGCACCACTTAACCAACATGGGTTATAATTTTTGAAGCAAAGCCAAAGCCAAAGCAAAGCAAAGCAAAGCAAGGTGTACACAGGACAGTAAGGTAACCATTTTATTTAGTCACAGGGGCTTTGGCTGACGTTCAGAGAGCTTTAACAAAGCCTGTCCGAAGCCTTGTTTTAAAGCAAGTGTAAACTAGCCCTTAAAACATGACTAAATAAAATGGTTAGCTTACAGTCCTGTTTTCACCTTGTGTTTGCTTTGCTTTGGCTTTGCTTCAAAAACTATACCCCATGTCGCTTTAGTGGTGCTTCAAAGCATCTTCAAAGCCTCCATAGAAGTCTATGTATAAGTATATGGCAAAGCTCGCTTGAAGCACCTGCAGCTTTTGAGAGGCTTTGCTTTGTTTTGGGGAAATTGCAGGTATGAGATATCAACACACACGCACAGGACATCTGCCAAGCCTCAACAAAGCTTCAAAAGAGCATCACTGAAGCCTCATCGAAGCATCACCGAAGCGTCATCGAACCACTACCGAAGCATCAAAAACAGATCATAAAAGCTTGTTGAAGCGGTAGGCGTTTTAATGTGCGTTGAAGCCGAAGCAAGTGTACATGAGCCCTAAGAGCTAGTTTACGCTTCAAAACAAGGCTTCGGACAGGCTTTGTTAAAGCTCTCTGAACGCCAGTCAATGCCCCTGTCACAAAATAAAATGGTTAGCTTACAGTCCTGTTTACACCTTGTTTTTGCTTTGCTTGTGCTGGCTTCAAAAATGATACCCCATGAAGCTTTAGTGGTGCTTCAAAGCATCTTCAAAGCCTCCATAGAAGTCTACGGTAAAGCTCGCTTGAAGCACCTGCAGCTTTTGAGAGGCTTTAATTCAGCTTTAGCTTTGCTTTGTTTTGGGGGAAATTGCAGGTATGAGATATCAACACACACACAGGGCATCTGCTAAGCTTCAAAAGAGGATCACTGAAGCTTCATCGAAGCACAACCGAAGCTTCAAAAACACATCATAAAAGCTTTTTGAAGCGGTAGGCGTATTAATGTGTGTTTAAGCCAAAGCAAGTGTACATGAGCCCTAAGAGCTATTTTATGCTTCAAAACATGGCTTCAGACAGGCTTTGTTAAAGCTCTCTGAATGCCAGTCAAGGCCCCTGTCCCTAAATAAAATGGTTAGCTTACAGTCCTGTTTATACCTTGCTTTTGCTTTGGCTTTGCTTCAAAAACTATACCCCATGTCGTTTTAGTGGTGCTTCAAAGCGTCTTCAAAGCCTCCATAGAAGTCTATGTATAAGTATATGGCAAAACTCGCTTGAAGCACCTGCAGCTTTTGAGAGGCTTTGCTTTGTTTTGGGGAACTTGCAGGTATGAGATATCAACACACACACACAGGACATCTGCCAAGCTTCAACAAAGCTTCAAAAGAGCATCACTGAAGCTTCATCGAAGCACCAACGAAGCATCAAAAACACATCATAAAAGCTTGTTGAAGCGGTAGGCGTATTAATGTGCGTTGAATCCGAAGCAAATGTACATGAGCCCTAAGAGCTAGTTTACTCTTCAAAACAAGGCTTCGGACAGGCTTTGTTAAAGCTCTCTGAATGCCAGTCAATGCCCCTGTCACTAAATAAAATGGTCAGCTTACAGTCCTTGTTTACACCTTGCTTTTGCTTTGCTTTGGCTTTGCTTCAAAAATTATACCTCATGTTGATTTAGTGGTGCTTCAAAGCATCTTCAAAGCCTCCATAGAAGTCTATGACAAAGCTCGTTTAAAGCACCACCGAAGCCTCATCGAAGCCCCACCAAAGCTCCACCAAAGGCTCATCGAAGCCCCATTGAAGCTCCACCAAAGCCTCATCGAAGCTCCACCAAAGCCTCATTGAAGCCCCCACCAAAGGCTCATCGAAGCCCCACCAAAGGCTCATCGAAGCCCCATTGAAGCTTCACCAAAGCCTCATCGAAGCTCCACCAAAGTACCACTGAAACACCACCGAAGCACGATAAAAGCACCACTTAAGCATCAAAAACACATCAAAAAGGGGTCATTTACACTTGCTTCGACTTCAACACACATTAACGGCTAATTTACACTTGTTTCAAAACAAGGCTTTAGACAGGCTTTGTTAAAGCTCTCTGAACACTAGTTAAATCTCCTGTCACTAAATAAAATGGTTAGCTTACAGTCCTGTTTACACCTTGCTTTTTCTTTGCTTTGCTTCAAAAACGATAACTCAAGTAGCTTTAGTGGTGCTTCAAAGCGTCTTCAAAGCGTCCATAGAAGTCTATGGCAAAGCTCGCTTGAAGCCCCACTGAAGCCTCATCGAAGCCCCACCAAAGCCCCACCAAAGGCTCATCGAAGCCCCATTGAAGCTCCACCAAAGCCTCATCGAAGCCCCACCAAAGGCTCATCGAAGCCCCACCAAAGCCCCACCAAAGGCTCATCGAAGCCCCATTGAAGCTCCACCAAAGCCTCATCGAAGCTCCACCAAAGCCTCATCGAAGCACCAAGCAAAGCAAGGTGTAAACAGGACTGTAAGCTAACCATTTTTTTCAGCGACAGGAGCTTTGACTGGTGGTTGGAAAGCTTTAACAAAGTGTGTCCGAAGCCTAGTTTTGAAGCAAGTGTAAACTAGCCGTTACTATGTAACTATGCAGGACACGTTTTATCCGACAGGTGAGCAACTGCATGGAATGGGGCTTAAACCCCGCCCCCTCCCCCTCCCACTGCCCAACAGCGCCTCTCCAGTCTCTCCCGTGCGATCGGGGAGCCCAGGATCCGATCTGACGGTCCCCCCGACCATTTCTATGGTCCTGGGAGGCTGGAAGTGGCATCATGACGTCACGTCTGGTTCTGCCATTTTTTTGTTTGTTCTGGAAAGCATGAGATCAATTTTTCTTTATTTTTATTTTTTTATCTCATGCTTTCCAGGTTAGAGGAGAGATCTAGTGTCTTATACAACCCCAGATGTCTTCATAAAGAGGACCTGTCATATCTTATTCCTATCACAAGGGATGTTTAAATGAAGTGATAAAAATTTTAAAAAAGGGACTCTAAAAAAGTAAAAAAATAATAAAATAAATAATAATACATATTTTTTTATTATTAAAGTGCATCTGTCCCACTGTACTCGTGCGCAGAATCGAACGCATACGTAGGTCTCGCACACACATGTGGGGTATCTCTGCGAATGTTATAGCGAGAACGAAATATCTAGCGCTTCTCTGTAACTCTAAACTGGTAACCTGTAAAAAATCTTTAAATCTATTTAAATGTATCATAATAATAGTGTGTGACTGTGGGGTGGGGTGGGGGGGGCATTAGAGTGTAAGCTCTTCTGGTACAGAGGCTGATGTGACTAGCTCAGTGTTCTCTGTACAGCGCTGCGGTATATGTCAGAGTTATATAAATGACTATTGATCAGTGTAATCTCAGTTTTCCATATTAAAATCAGTGTTACTTACCAATTTTTGGTCTAGGCAGACCATATACTTCTTCACCCAGTCTGAATCTGTGGGGGCACAGAGGTGTTTGTTCTTGTTTGTTGTGAATCTAGACAGACAGTTTTAGACATAGTTACATAAATAGATGTTTGTTTTTTGTTGTTTTGTTTTTTTTTTACTTTCATTTGGTTCTATTTTCTTACAATCTTTTTTTTTTTGTTTTTTTTTTCGTATATCTAAACGCAAAAAAAAAAATAAAAAACCATGTGTAATTTGTCCCAGACCAGTGTAATTTTAAACCAATTACATATATATATAAACAGTGATCATTTTATTTTTTAGTTCTCCTGCTCTACCAAAATAAGTTTTTTTTTAGTGCAAGCATGTCAACATTTTTTAATCCCTCCAGCAAGCTCTGTTTGGCCCTTTAAGAGGTTTTTAACCACTTGACCTCCAAAAGGTTTTACCCCCCTTCATGACCAGACCATTTTTTGCTACTTTAACTGACAATTGCGTAGCCGTGCATCACTGTACCCAAATACAATTTTTAGAATTTATCATTTTTTAAATTTTTTTATTATAGAAATAAAAAATAAAAAATAAAACATATTGGGAAAAAAATAAACAATATTTTCTACTTTGTGTTATAAAACAAATCCAATGAAAAAAATAATAAAAAAAAAATTCTTAATAAATTCTGCTGAAGTCTCTGACCATCTCCTGTACTATGTCTTCTGCAGTCTCTGACCATCTCCTGTAGTATGTCTGCAGTCTCTGACCATCTCCTGTAATATGTCTGCAGTCTCTGACCATCTCCTGTATTATGTCTGCAGTCTCTGACCATCTCCTGTATTATGTCTGCAGTCTCTGACCATCTCCTGTAGTATAGGGTGACCACATAGTAGTATAGGGTGACCCCCCCCCCCCCCCGCACCCGCCCAAAAAAAGATGGTTTTGATATTTTAAACAGTGGTTTTCAGCTCAATAGAACTTGATTTGGAATAGATAGCCAGAATTTAAAGGTGCCACACAGAAATACATATGTAACAAAAAAAAGAAAAAGGAAATGTTATTGTTATGAACATACAGTATCTAGAAGGAACATTGTTAAAAGCAATACATGATTGCATTGCAAGCAAGCATGTTCTCATAGATTAGTGAGCACAAACCTCAGGCACTCGGGCGGCTCGGGTGTTGGTCGCGGTCCTTGTAGGCGGGAGGAGGCTCAGGAGGAGAGAAGAAGTCTGGCTACTGGCAAACGGTGGCAATGCAGCAGTGGCGTAACTTGAACCTTCAGGGCCCCAGTGCAAGAAACCATGAAGGGCCCCCCTGACATTCCCCGCCCCCAACCCGGCGCCCTTCCCTCTTGTCAAGTGTTGCCAACCCCCAATTAATTTTTTTCATTGATAAAGCAACTGTTGAGACAATGAACACCTTGGCCAGGTCTATGTACAACATAATATAGAACATACATAGTATAGAGTGCAGGGTCAGAAATATGTAACAAAGAAAACAACATATGGAGTGCAGCAGTCAGGATGAGTGCTACATTCCCATCAGAGTCCTCCCTTACATCAAAGTCCACAGCATTCCCTCTATAATTCAGAGTCCCCCTTACATACCTGTCTCCAGAGTCCCACCTTACATCCTCCAGCATGCCCCCCTACATCATTGCCCCTTACATCTGTAACTCCAGAGTGCCCCCTTACATCTGTAACTCCAGAGTGCCCCCTTACATCTGTAACTCCAGAGTGCCCCCTTGCATCTTCCAGAGTGGTACTAAGGGGGCACTCTGGAGGATCTAAGGGGGTGCTCTGGCGGTACTAACTCAGTACTTCCAGAGGGCCCCCATTAGATCCTTCAGAGTGCCCCCTTACATCCACCTGAGAGCCACCTTACATCCTCCTTCAGAGTGACTCCTTACATTCTCCTCCAGAGTGCCTCCTTACATTCTCCTCCAGAGTGCCTCCTTACATTCTCCTCCAGAGTGCCACCTTACATTCTTCTCCAGAGTGCCTCCTTATATCCTCCTCCAGAGTGCCTCCTTACATTCTCCTCCAGAGTGCCTCCCTACATTCTCCTCCAGAGTGCCTCCTTACATTCTCCTCCAGAGTGCCTCCTTACATTCTCCTCCAGAGTGCCTCCTTACATTCTCCTCCAGAGTGCCTCCCTACATTCTCCTCCAGAGTGCCTCCTTACATTCTCCTCCAGAGTGCCTCCTTACATTCTCCTCCAGAGTGCCTCCTTACATCCTCCTCCAGAGTGCCTCCTTACATTCTCCTCCAGAGTGCCTCAGTACATTCTCCTCCAGAGTGCCACCTTACATCCTCCTTCAGAGTGCCACCTTACATCCTCCTTCAGAGTGCATCCTTACATCCTCCTCCAGAGTGCATCCTTACATCCTCCTCCAGAGTGCCACCTTACATCCTCCTCCAGAGTGCCTCCTTACATCCTCCTCCAGAGTGCCTCCTTACATTCTCCTCCAGAGTGCCTCCTTACCTTCTCCTCCAGAGTGCCACCTTACATCCTCCTTCAGAGTGCCTCCTTACATTCTCCTCCAGAGTGCCTCCTTACATCCTCCTTCAGAGTGCCTCCTTACATCCTCCTCCAGAGTGCCACCTTACATCCTCCTTCAGAGTGCCTCCTTACATTCTCCTCCAGAGTGCCTCCTTACATCCTCCTCCAGAGTGCCACCTTACATCCTCCTTCAGAGTGCCTCCTTACATTCTCCTCCAGAGTGCCTCCTTACATCCTCCTCCAGAGTGCCTCCTTACATCCTCCTCCAGAGTGCTACCTTACATCCTCCTCCAGAGTGCCACCTTACATTCTCCTCCAGAGTGCCTCCTTACATTCTCCTCCAGAGTGCCTCCTTACATTCTCCTCCAGAGTGCCTCCTTACATTCTCCTCCAGAGTGCCTCCTTACATCCTCCTCCAGAGTGCCTCCTTACATTCTCCTCCAGAGTGCCTCCTTACATCTTCCTTCAGAGTGCTACCTTACATCCTCCTCCAGAGTGCCTCCTTACATTCTCCTACAGAGTGCCTCCTTACATTCTCCTCCAGAGTGCCTCCTTACATCCTCCTCCAGAGTGCCACCTTACATCCTCCTTCAGAGTGCCACCTTACATCCTCCTTCAGAGTGCCTCCTTACATCCTCCTCCAGAGTGCCACCTTACATCCTCCTTCAGAGTGCCTCCTTACATCCTCCTCCAGAGTGCCTCCTTACATCCTCCTCCAGAGTGCTACCTTACATCCTCCTTCAGAGTGCCTCCTTACATCCTCCTCCAGAGTGCCACCTTACATCCTCCTTCAGAGTGCCACCTTACATCCTCCTTCAGAGTGCCTCCTTACATCCTCCTTCAGAGTGCCTCCTTACATCCTCCTCCAGAGTGCTACCTTACATCCTCCTCCAGAGTGCCTCCTTACATCCTCCTCCAGAGTGCCACCTTACATCCTCCTCCAGAGTGCCTCCTTACATCCTCCTTCAGAGTGCCTCCTTACATTCTCCTACAGAGTGCCACCTTACATCCTCCTTCAGAGTGCCACCTTACACCCTCCTCCAGAGTGCCACCTTACATTCTCCTCCAGAGTGCCACCTTACATCTTCCTTCAGAGTGCCTCCTTAGTATTACTGTACTAAAGGGGCACCCTGGAGGATGTAAAGGGTCACTCTGGAGGTACTAAGGGGTCACGCTGGAGGTACTAAGGGGGCACTCTGGAGGAGGATGTAAGGGGCACTCTGGAGGAGGATGTAAGGGTCACTCTGGAGGTACTAAGGGGTCACTCTGGAGGAGAATGTAAGGGGCACTCTGGAGGAACTAAGGCGTTATGCTGGAGGAGGAACTAATGGGGGTCACTCTGGAGGCAGAACTAAGGGGTCACTCTGGAGGAGGATGTAAAGAGGCACTCTGGTAGCACTAAGTTAGTACCTCCAGAGTGCCCCCTGCAGAGAGCCCTGAGGAGCGATGGCTGCCATAGATGCATGCCATGCAGACCAGTCTGTTATGATCATGTTAGTGTTAAGAGGAGCAGAGCACGCTGCCTACCTGCCAGCCATCCTAGTTCCGTCCTTCTCACCTTCACCCTACTACGGTCCCACATTCACTTGTTCCAGCTTGTGGTGTATGTTTCTAACTGTGGATTACTGTGGCTTCTTGTTGTCGGCATCACCTCCAGCAGCAGGTGTCTTCCGTCTTTCTGGTGGAGTGCAGGGAGGGGGGGGAGAAGTCCGGTCTACAGATGACACATCAGCCAAAGCGCTGGGACAGGAATCCTGACACCGCGTCCTCCTTCACTCATGTCAGCCAAGAAACCTCTGCAACTGTTTTGCTAGCCGGGGATCAGGGATTCTGCACTGCCACTCTGCCAGTACTATTGGACCCAACCCCTGCCGCCCGAGCAGAAGGGAGTAAGCCCCGGGATCGGCACTGGGCACTGGCTGCCGTGGATCCTGGCTTACCAGCACTGCAGAATGCCGCTGGACTGGAGTCAGGACTCAGGAGAAGGAGCTACAGAAGACGCTCTCTGGCAGGCCTGGGCTCTGAGTCCGGCTGCTCTCTGCTGCTGCGGTGCGGCTGGAGGCGGAGAAGGAGAGGAGGTGGGTGGACTCGGAGTGCTGCGCAGGGCAGCTCTGGATAAGGCCACGCTCAGCCGACGTCACTGGTTGCTAGACGCGAGTCGGGGCGGCCCTAGCAACCAGTTCGGCAATGTTTATCAGGGTGGATGTGCGTGCTTATTTCATTCCGGAACACTGTATTGTCCCGGAATGAAGGTGCCCGGGACACGGGGCACAAACTTGAATCAAGGGACAATCCCGGGCAATCCGGGACACGTGGGCACCCTACTGTAGTATGTCTGCAGTCTCTGACCATCTCCTGTAGTATGTCTGCAGTCTCTGACCATCTCCTGTATCATGTCTGCAGTCTCTGACCATCTCCTGTCATATGCCCATAGTTGTTGACTTTACAGTATCTCTGATAATGATATTCAGTGAATTTTATATGTGGCCCTGCGGTGATGTTGGTGGCTTCAGTTGAGGCCCCCCATATCATGAAAGTTGACCCCCAATGGTCTAATCCCTTATTAGTTATGGACTTTTATAATTTTCAGATACTTACACAATAGCTGGAATGTCGCAGCCGGAGAACAGGCCCTGATGCTTGTAGGTGCTGATGATTTTGTAGGGGATCTTTTTATCATTTGTTGCCAAACAACAACCAGAGGGGTTTCTGCTAGCGGCGGACACTAGGAGAGAAAAAAAAGAATGTATAAATTAGATTGTAAGCTCTTCTGCTACAGAGACTGATGTGACTGGCTCAGTGTTCTCTGTACAGCACTGCGCTATATGTCAGAGCTATATCAATGTATAATAATAGTGTGTGACTATGGGGAGACATTAGAGTGTAAGCTCCTCTGGTAGAGACTGATATGAATGTCTCAGTGTTCTCTGTACAGCACTGCAGTATATGTGAGAGCTATATAAATGTATAAAATAGTGTGTGATTGTGGGGGGGGGGACATTAGAGTGTACATTTTTGCTTATTAAAAAATCATACAAACATACAGCTTATGAATAAAAACATATTTACACAAAAATAAACAACTAAACAAGAACAAGCGTGCTTACATCAGCAAGTAAAGAAAAATGGTTCCTGACCAGATAACATAGAAAGAAACGTATTTTAATGACAACAAAAAAAGAGACTACAAACCCCAAACCTCAACTTAAACACAATCCAGGCTAAGAAACATTTTCAGATCTAATCACCACCAGGATGCGATTCCAAACCCCCCCCATTAACCCCTCCCCCCATATCATTCACCCCAACTTCCATATCATTCACCCCGACTTCCACATCATTCACCTTCCATTCTGCACCAGCCACCCTCATTCCCTTCCCACCTCCAGTGCCGTCACTAGGGTTGGTGTCACCTGGTGCGGCAAAACATGGTGTCACCCCCCCTCCTGTCTATCCTGCCCAGCGCCCTGCAGGCAGTGCACGGTCACGGGGGGCATCCCTGAATGGCCCCTGTGAATGATAGTATAGGGCATGCTGGGTGGCATAGGGCAGGTTGGGGTGGCATAGAGAAGGTTGCGGTGGCATAGGGCAGGTTGGGGTGATATAGGGCAGACTGGGGTGATATAGGGTAGGCTGGGGTGGTATAGGGCAGGCTTGGGTGGTATAGGGCAGGTTGCGGTGGCATAGGGCAGGTTGCAGTGGCATAGGGCAGGCTGGGGTGGTATAGGACAGGTTGGGGTGGCGTTGGGCAGGTTACAGTGGCATAGGACAGGTTGGGGTGGCATAGGGCAGGCGGACGTGGTATAGGGCAGGGCAGGCTGCGGTGGCATATGGAGGGTTGCGGTGGTATAGGGCAGGCTGGGTTGGTATAGGGCACGTTGGGGTGGCATTGGGCAGGTTACAGTGGCATAGGTCAGGTTGCAGTGGCATAGAGCAGGTTGTGGTGGCATAGAGCAGGTTACGGTGGCACAGGGCAGTTTGCGGTGGCACAGGGCAGCTTGTGGTAGCATAGGGCAGGTTGGGGTGGTATAGGGCAGGCTGGCGTGGTATAGGGCATGTTGGGGTGGCGCTAGGCAGGTTGGGGTGGCATTAGGCAGGTTGGGGTGGCATAGGGCAGTTTGCGGTGGCATAGGGCAGGTTGCAGTGGCATAGGGCAGGCTGGGGTGGTATAGTGCCAGGTTAGTACTCTATGTAGTGACGTGTACAGTAACTTATAGCATGCCCGGAGATGAAGACACTCGGACTGTTCTCACCTTTTTCTCCTTCATCCGAAGGAGTCTGTGGGAGGAGTGGAGAAGGCAGTCACACCCCCAGCTCCGCCCACCAACTCCAGCTGCCTCCGGAGACATTGGAGATCATACAGTGTCACACAGCCACAGCATAAGATTGGGGAGTGGTTACAGGCAGCATCCTCTGCACGGCTTGGTGCCCTGCTCACACTGACAACCACAAGCAATTTAGTACAGTATGTAGCGGTGGGCGGCGGCCCCGGCCGGTGTCGCCCTTCTGGTGGGTGGCACCCGGTGCGGCCCACTCCCTGCACCCCCACAGCAAGGCCACTGCAGTGGCATCACTAGGGTTGGTGTCACCTGGTGCGGCAAAACATGGTGTCACCCCCCCTCCTGTCTATCCTGCCCAGCGCCCTACTGGTAGTGCACGGTCACGGGGCGCATCCCCAAATGGCCCCTGTAAATGATAGTATAGGGCATGCTGGGTGGTATAGGGCAGGTTGGGGTGATATAGGGCAGGCTGGGGTGATATAGGGCAGGCTGGGGTGATATAGGGCAGGCTTGGGTGGTATAGGGCAGGCTGGCGTGGTATAGGGCAGGTTGTGGTGGCATTAGGCAGGTTGGGGTGGCATAGGGAAGGTTGTGGTGGCATAGGGCAGGTTGCGGTGCCACAGGGCAGGTTGCGATGGCATAGGGAAGGTTGGGGTGGTATAGGGCAGGCTGGCGTGGTATAGGGCAGGTTGCGGTGGCATAGGGCAGGTTGCGGTGGCATAGGGCAGGTTGCTGTGGCATAGGGCAGCATAGGGCAGGTTGGGATGGTAAAGGGCAGGCTGGCATGGTATAGAGAAGGTTGGGGTGGCATAGGGCAGGTTGGGGTGGCACAGGGCAGGTTGTGGTGATATAGGGAAGGCTGGCGTGGCATAGGGCAGGTTGGGGTGGCATTGGGCAGGTTGTGGTGGCATAGAGCAGGTTGGGGTGGCACAGGGCAGGTTGGGGTGGTACAGGGCAGGTTGCGGTGGCACAGGGCAGGTTGGGGTGGTATAGTGCCAGGTTAGTACTCTATGTAGTGACGTGTACAGTAACTTATAGCATGACCGGAGACACTCGGACTGTTCTCACCTTTTTCTCCTTCATCTGCGGGATCAGCCAGAGTGAAGAAGTCTGTGGGAGGAGTGGAGGAGGCAGCCACACCCCCAGCTCCGCCCACCAACTCCGGCTGCCTCCGGAGACATTGGAGATCACACAGTGACACACAGCCACAGCTTAGGGGATTAGTTACGGCTTGGTGCCCTTCTCACACTCGCAACCACAAGCAATTTAGTACAGTATGTAGTGGTGGGCGGCGGCCCGGCCGGTGTCACCCTTCTGGTGGGTGTCACCCAGTGCGGTCCGCCCCCCCCCCCGCACCCCCATAGCAACGCGACTGCAGTGCCGTCACTAGGGTTGGTGTCACCTGGTGCGGCAAAACATGGTGTCACCCCCCTCCTGTCTATCCTACCCAGCGCCCTGCAGGCAGTGCACGGTCACGGGGCGCATCCCCGAATGGCCCCTGTGAATGATAGTATAGGGAATGCTGGGTGGTATAGGGCAGGTTAGGGTGATATAGGGCAGGTTGGGGTGGTATAGGGCAGGTTGCAGTGTTATAGGGAAGGTTGCGGTGGTAGAGGGCAGGCTGGGGTGATATAGGGCAGGCTTGGATATAGGGCAGGCTGCTGTGGCATAGGGCAGGTTGCGGTGGCTGGTTGGGGTGGCATAGGGCAGGTTGGGGTGGCATTGGGCAGGTTACAGTGGCATGGGGCAGGTTGGGGTGGCATAGGGCAGGCTGGGATGGTATAGGGCAGGTTGGGGTGGCATTGGGCAGGTTACAGTGGCATGGGGCAGGTTACAGTGGCATGGGGCAGGTTGGGGTGGCACAGAACAGGTTGGGGTGGCACAGAGCAGATTGCGGTGGCATAGGGCAGGTTGAGGTTGTATAGGGCAGGCTGGCATGATATAGGGCAGGTTGGGGTGGCATTAGGCAGGTTGGAGTGGCCTAGGGCAGGTTGCGGTGGCATAGGGCAGCATAGGGCAGGTTGGGGTGGTATAGTGCAGGCTAGCGTGGTATAGGGCAGGTTGGGGTGGCATAGGGCAGGTTGGGGTGGCACTAGGGTTGCCACATCATCCCTTTAATCCAGGACACACATGAATTACACAGGTTCTGAGGCTGATTTAATGCAGATAAGGCACCAAGTGAGTTTAATTACCGCCTTAATCAGCCACAGAACCTGTGTAATTCATGTGTGTCCTGGATTAAAGGGATGATGTGGCAACCCTAGGTGGCACAGGGCAGGTTGCGGTGGCATAGAGCAGGTTGGGGTCGCATAGAGCAGGTTGGGGTGGCATAGGGCAGTTTGGGGTTGTATAGGGCAGGCTGGCGTGGTATAGGGCAGGTTGGGGTGGCATTAGGCAGGTTGGGGTGGCATAGGGCAGGTTGCGGTGGCATAGGGCAGGTTGCGGTGGCACAGGGCAGGTTGGGGTGGCATAGAGCAGGTTGGGGTGGCACAGGGCAGGTTGGGGTATTATAGTGCCAGGTTAGTACTCTATGTAGTGACGTGTACAGTAACTTATAGCATGCCCGGAGATTAAGACACTCGGACTGTTCTCACCTTTTCCTCCTTCATCTGCGGGATCAGCCAGAGTGAAGGCGTCTGTGGGAGGAGTGGAGGAGGCACCCACACCCCCAGCTCGGCCCACCAACTCCGGCTGCCTCCGGAGACATTGGAGACCACACAGTGACACACAGCCACAGCTTAAGATGGGGGAGTGGTTACGGCTTGGTGCCCTGCTCACACTCGCAACCACAAGCAATTTAGTAGAGTATGTAGTGGTGGGCGGCGGCCCCGCCGGTGTCACCCCTCTGGTGGGTGTCACCCGGTGCGGCCCGCCCCCCCGCACCCCCATAGCAATGCCACTGAAGTGGCGTCACTAGGGTTGGTGTCATCTGGTGCGGCAAAACATGGTGTCACCCCCCCTCTTGTCTATCCTGCCCTGCAGGCAGTGCACGGTCACGGGGCGCATCCCCGAATGGCCCCTGTGAATGATAGTATAGGGCATGCTGGGTGGTATAGGGCAGGTTGGGTGGTATAGGGCAGTAGGGATGAGCCGAACGCCCCCCGGTTCGGTTCGCACCAGAACCTGCGAACGGACCGAAAGTTCGCACGAACGTTAGAACCCCTTTGACGTCTATGGGACTCGAACGTTCGAAATCAAAAGTGCTCATTTTAAAAACTAATTTGCATGGTATTGTCCTAAAAAGGGTTTGGGGACCCGGGTCCTACCCCAAGGGACATGTATCAATGCAAAAAAAACTTTTAAAAACGGCCGTTTTTTCGGGAGCAGTGATTTTAATGATGCTTAAAGTTAAAAAAAAAAAGTGAAATATTCCTTTAAATATCGTACCTGAGGGGTGTCTATAGTATGCCTGTAAAGTGACGCGTGTTTCCCGTGTTTAGAACAGTCCCTGCACCAAATGTCATTTTTAAAGGAAAAAATCTCATTTAAAACTGCTTGCGGGTTTAATGTAATGTCGGGTCCTGGCAATATGGATGAAAATCAGTGAGACAAACGGCATGGGTACCCCCCAGTCCATTACCAGGCCCTTTGGGTCTTGTATGGATATTAAGGGGAACCCCGCACCCAAATTAAAATAAGGAAAGGTGTGGGGCCACCAGGCCCTATATACTCTGAACAGCAGTATACAGGCGGTGCAAACAAGACAGGGACTGTAGGTTTGTTGTTAAGTAGAATCTCTTTGTAATTTTGAACGGGTACATTTTTAACGTGTTTAGCTCCAGCCAAAAAATCTTTTTTAAGCTTTTTGGAAAACATAGGGAAGGGTTGTCCCAATGGATTGGAAAGCATCAGTGGAAAGGAGAAATGTTTTTCCTATATTAACTCTTACAGGAGAGAATTTCCCTTCCTAGGGGTAGATTTCATCTCACTTCCTGTTGTCTGCTTCCGTTTGCAAGTAGGAGTCGTTTGTAAGTTAGTTGTTTGAAAGTAGGGTCCTGCCCTATATACTCAGCAGAAATTTGGGCCTTAGGTGTTGCTGTGGCCACAACACTGTAAGCCCCCACAGGGCCCTGCTGTGAAATATTAGATCAAGAATTGTAATTACATGCCCCTGTTGAACAGGAGCTGAAAAATTAGGCCTTAGGCACTGGTGCTGGTGCCACAACACTGCAACCCCTCACAGACACTCTAGTTGGAACGCAGGAACGAGCCCTGCTGCAAAGTATTGCATCAAAAATTGTAATTACACGCCCCTGTTAAACAAGGGCTGAAAAATTGGGCCTTAGGCACTGGTGCTGGTGCCACAACACTGCAACCCCTCACAGACACTCTAGTTGGAACGCAGGAACGAGCCCTGCTGCAAAGTACTGCATCAAAAATTGTAATTACACGCCCCTGTTAAACAGGGGCAGAAAAAATGGGCCTTAGGCACTGGTGCTGGTGCCACAACACTGCAACCCCTCACAGACACTCTAGTTGGAACGCAGGAACGAGCCCTGCTGCAAAGTATTGCATCAAAAATTGTAATTACACGCCCCTGTTAAACAGGGGCAGAAAAAAATGGGCCTTAGGCACTGGTGCTGGTGCCACAACACTGCAACCCCTCACAGACACTCTAGTTGGAATGCAGGAACGAGCCCTGCTGCAAAGTATTACATCAAAAATTGTAATTACACGCCCCTGTTAAACAGGGGCTGAAAAATTGTGCCTTAGGCACTGGTGGTGGCGCCCAGAACCAAAAATGTTCTTACAAGCTATCAGCGTGATGATTGAGGAGGAAGAGGATAATTACTCAGGGATAGTCACTCAGCATCAGCATAGACAGTCTTTGAAGGGATCTGAGATTTCAAAAAAAATTATTCGGTTACATCAGCATCAGGTGCTTGGTAGCTGGTGGTGATCCAAGACTGATTCATTTTTATGAAGGTCAGTCGATCGACTGAGTCAGTGGACAGACGCACCCTGTGATCGGTTACGACGCCTCCAGCAGCACTGAATGTGCGTTCCGAAAGAACGCTGGATGCAGGACAGGCCAGTAGCTCAATTGCATACTGTGCAAGCTTTGGCCAGTGATCCATCCTCAAGACCCAGTAACCCAGAGGATTTTCGGTGGGAAAGGTGTCCAAGTCTGATCTTGCCCCTAGGTATTCCTGCACCATGTAAAACAGACGCTGGCGATGGTTGCTGGAACCGATCATACCTTGGGGCTGCGGACCAAAAAATTGTCTGAACGCATCGGTCAGACGGCCACCTTCTCCACCGCTCCTTCTTTGACTGACCGAAGCCTCAGCAACACGTTGTCCAGAAACAGGAGTTTGTAACCTCCCAGTCTCTGGGAACGCGTTGCACAGACCTTTCTGCAAGGCCTCCCGAAGATGTTTCATCCTCTGCTCCCTCTGCGATGGCAAGATAAGGTCCGCAACCTTACCCTTGTAACGTGGATCAAGGAGGGTTGCCAGCCAGTATTGGTCCCTCTCCTTGATACCACGAATACGAGGATCCTTACGCAGGCTTTGCAGGATCAGGGAGGCCATGCAGCGTAGGTTTGCTGAGGCATTCGGTCCGGAGTCCTCTGGGTCACTAAGGACGACATGGTCCTCAGCCACCTCCTCCCAGCCACGTACAAGTCCATGTGTTTCTTGGGACTGATCCCTTAAAGACTGCTGCTGATGCTGAGTGCCAGGCTCCACCTCCATACTGACACAATCTTCCTCCTCCTCCTCCTCCTCCTCGTCCTCTTCCTGTGTGATCGGCGGGCACGCAGGAACACTGTCTGGATAAAGGGGGCCTTGAGAGCCAAGGAAGTCCTCCTCTTCCTGCCTCTGTTCTGCCTCAAGTGCCCTGTCCATTATTCCACGCAGCGTGTGCTCCAACAGGTGGACAAGGGGGACAGTGTCACTGATGCATGCACTGTCACTGCTCACCATCCTCGTGGCCTCCTCAAATGGTGACAGGACAGTGCATGCATCCCTGATCATGGCCCACTGGCGTGGGGAAAAAAAACCAAGCTCCCCTGACCCTGTCCTGGTGCCATAGTCGCACAGGTACTCATTGATGGCCCTCTGCTGCGTGTGCAGCCGCTGCAGCATGACCAACGTTGAGTTCCACCTGGTGGGCATGTCACAGATTAGGCGGTTCTTGGGCAGGTTAAACTCCTTTTGGAGGTCCGTCAGCCGAGCACTGGCATTATATGACCAGCGGAAATGCACACAGACTTTCCTGGCCTGCCTCAGGACATCCTGTAAGCCCGGGTACCTGCCCAAGAACCGCTGCACCACCAAGTTAAGGACGTGAGCCAAACAGGGCACATGGGTCATTTGTCCCTGTCGGAGGGCAGAGAGGAGGTTGGTGCCATTGTCGCAAACCACCATTCCTGCCTTAAGTTGGCGTGGCGTCAACCACCTCTGAACCTGCCCCTGCAGAGCTGACAGAACCTCTGCCCCAGTGTGGCTCCTGTCCCCCAAGCACACCAGTTTAAGCACCGCATGGCATCTTTTGGCCTGCGTACTTGCGTAGCCCCTTGAACGACTACGGAGCACCGCTGGTTCCGAGGAAGAGGCCATGGAGGAAGAAGAAGAGGAGGGGGTGGAGGAGAGAGGTGTGTCACAATCATTAGCATTTTGGAGGCGTGGTGGCGGAACAACCTCCAACACTACTGCACCTTGTCCTGCATCCTTCCCAGCTGCCAGCAGAGTCACCCAATGCGCCGTGAAACTTAGGTAACGTCCCTGTCCATGCCTGCTGGACCATGAGTCAGCGGTAATATGCACCTTACCGCTGACCGCCCTGTCCAGCGAGGCATGGACATTGCCTTCCACATGCTGGTAGAGAGCCGGAATCGCCTTCCGTGAGAAAAAGTGGCGTTTGGGTACCTGCCACTGAGGAACCGCACATTCCACAAACTCACGGAAGGGGGCAGAGTCTACCAACTGAAAAGGCAGCAGTTGAAGTGCTAGCAATTTTGCCAAGCTAGCATTCAACCGCTGGGCATGTGGATGGCTGGGAGCAAACTTCTTTTGGCGGTGCAGCAGCTGGGGCAGAGAAATTTGCCTGGTCCAATCTGACGTCGGTGTACCAAAAGCAGATTGCCCACAAGTACTTGGCTGTGACACACCTAATTCTACACCTTCATTCCTCTCAGTGCAGGTCTCAGAGAGGACTGAAGGTCTAGTGGGGTTGGAAATCTCAGCTGATGAGGAGCAAGGAGAGGTCCTCTTTGTTCTTTGGTGTGGGTCTTTTAGATACGCTTGCCAACGAACTGCATGGCAGGTCAACATATGTCTGGTCAAGCATGTGGTACCGAAGCGGGAGATGTTTTGGCCACGCGAGATACGCTTGAGACATATGTTGCAAATAGCAGCGGTGCGATCTGATGCACTCGTCTCAAAAAAGGCCCACACCAAAGAACTTTTTGAATAACGCGCAGAGACTGCAGCGCCCTGCACACGTGGAGCTTTGGGGTGTGATGCAGTCAATGTGCTGCCCTTAGGCTGGCCCCTGGAGGGCATCCTGCCTCGTTGGTGATGTGCCGCCTCCTCCTCCTCCTCCTCCTCTCTCCTATCAGGCACCCACGTTGAGTCAGTGACCTCATCATCCCCTCCCTCCTCATCACTGGAGCAAACCTGGCAGTATGCTGCAGCAGGGGGAGCATGACTGCCAGATTGCTGTCCTTCTTGGGCACCCCCTCTGTCCGTGCTCGTGTTACTGCCTTCATCGAGCTCAGTATCATCATCAGAGCCTTCCAAACGCTGGGCATCCTCCTGGAGCATGTACCCAACACTGTGGTCAAACAGTTCGAGGGACTCCTCAGGAGGACATGGTGGGGCTAGGGAAGGAGTCACTGATGACATTGAGCCGAGGGAAGAGGCCGCTGCTTTGCCAGACAAAGTACCCTGGGCATGGGTGAGAGAGGATGAGGAGGATGAGGACGGCTTGGTCATCCACTCGACCAAGTCTTCCGCATGTTGCGGCTCAACATGGCCAGCTGCCGAAAAAAAGGCCAAGCGTGTCCCATGGCCACGTGCTGATGAGGATGCACCGTCTCCACGACCAGCACTAGACACAGAGCCTGCTTGCCCTCTCTTATTGGCTTGTGACTGTCTGCCTCTCCTTCTTGGCCTTCCAGACATACTAATGGCCTGTAGCTGCCCTAAGCTGGGATATATATATATATATATATATATATATATGTACTGATACTGCAGCTAGCAAAATCAACTGCCTGCCTGTAGTATGAGAACACCACCAGCCTTCTACAGGTAGCTTTAGCTGAACACTGTGAGGTGGACGCACCCCACTAACTTGTAGGTTTAGCTGAACACTGTGAGTAGGACGCACTGCACTAACTGTAAATAGTCTAGCTGCCTGACTGTGGTACTAATAGGATCAAAAGAACACCAGCAATTTTCTTCAGGTAGCTGTATTTACTGTAACAAGACAAGCCTGCCTGTCAGTAAGAAGATAACAGAAACGGATCTAGCTGAACACTGTGAGCAGGACGCACCCCACTAGCTTGTAGGTTTAGCTGAACACTGTGAGGTGGACGCACCCCACTAACTTGTAGGTTTAGCTGAACACTGTGAGCAGAACGCACCCCACTAACTTGTAGGTTTAGCAGAACACTGTGAGCAGGACGCACTGCACTAACTGTAAATAGTCTAGCTGCCTGACTGTGGTACTAATAGGATCAAAAGAACACCAGCAATTTTCTTCAGGTAGCTGTATTTACTGTAACAAGACAAGCCTGCCTGTCAGTAAGAAGATAACAGAAACGGATCTAGCTGAACACTGTGAGCAGGAAGCACCCCATTAGCTTGTAGGTTTAGCTGAACACTGTGAGGTGGACGCACCCCACTAACTTGTAGGTTTAGCTGAACACTGTGAGCAGGACGCACCCCACTAACTTGTAGGTTTAGCAGAACACTGTGAGCAGGACGCACTGCACTAACTGTAAATAGTCTAGCTGCCTGACTGTGGTACTAATAGGATCAAAAGAACACCAGCAATTTTCTTCAGGTAGCTGTATTTACTGTAACAAGACAAGCCTGCCTGTGAGTAAGAAGATAACAGAAACGGATCTAGCTGAACACTGTGAGCAGGACGCACCCCACTAGCTTGTAGGTTTAGCTGAACACTGTGAGCAGGACGCACCCCACTAACTTGTAGGTTTAGCAGAACACTGTGAGGTGGACGCACCCCACTAACTTGTAGGTTTAGCTGAACACTGTGAGTAGGACGCACTGCACTAACTGTAAATAGTCTAGCTGCCTGACTGTGGTACTAATAGGATCAAAAGAACACCAGCAATTTTCTTCAGGTAGCTGTATTTACTGTAACAAGACAAGCCTGCCTGTCAGTAAGAAGATAACAGAAACGGATCTAGCTGAACACTGTGAGCAGGACGCACCCCACTAGCTTGTAGGTTTAGCTGAACACTGTGAGGTGGACGCACCCCACTAACTTGTAGGTTTAGCTGAACACTGTGAGCAGAACGCACCCCACTAACTTGTAGGTTTAGCAGAACACTGTGAGCAGGACGCACTGCACTAACTGTAAATAGTCTAGCTGCCTGACTGTGGTACTAATAGGATCAAAAGAACACCAGCAATTTTCTTCAGGTAGCTGTATTTACTGTAACAAGACAAGCCTGCCTGTCAGTAAGAAGATAACAGAAACGGATCTAGCTGAACACTGTGAGCAGGAAGCACCCCATTAGCTTGTAGGTTTAGCTGAACACTGTGAGGTGGACGCACCCCACTAACTTGTAGGTTTAGCTGAACACTGTGAGCAGGACGCACCCCACTAACTTGTAGGTTTAGCAGAACACTGTGAGCAGGACGCACTGCACTAACTGTAAATAGTCTAGCTGCCTGACTGTGGTACTAATAGGATCAAAAGAACACCAGCAATTTTCTTCAGGTAGCTGTATTTACTGTAACAAGACAAGCCTGCCTGTGAGTAAGAAGATAACAGAAACGGATCTAGCTGAACACTGTGAGCAGGACGCACCCCACTAGCTTGTAGGTTTAGCTGAACACTGTGAGCAGGACGCACCCCACTAACTTGTAGGTTTAGCAGAACACTGTGAGCAGGACGCACCCCACTAACTTGTAGGTTTAGCAGAACACTGTGAGCAGGACACACTGCACTAACTGTAAATAGTCTAGCTGCCTGACTGTGGTACTAATAGGATCAAAAGAACACCAGCAATTTTCTTCAGGTAGCTGTATTTACTGTAACAAGACAAGCCTGCCTGTCAGTAAGAAGATAACAGAAACGGATCTAGCTGAACACTGTGAGCAGGACGCACCCCACTAGCTTGTAGGTTTAGCTGAACACTGTGAGCAGGACGCACCCCACTAACTTGTAGGTTTAGCAGAACACTGTGAGCAGGACGCACCCCACTAACTTGTAGGTTTAGCAGAACACTGTGAGCAGGACGCACTGCACTAACTGTAAATAGTCTAACTGCCTGACTGTGGTACTAATAGGATCAAAAGAACACCAGCAATTTTCTTCAGGTAGCTGTATTTACTGTAACAAGACAAGCCTGCCTGTGAGTAAGAAGATAACAGAATTGGATCTAGCTGAACACTGTGAGCAGGACGCACCCCACTAGCTTGTAGGTTTAGCTGAACACTGTGAGCAGGACGCACCCCACTAACTTGTAGGTTTAGCAGAACACTGTGAGCAGGACGCACCCTACTAACTTGTAGGTTTAGCAGAACACTGTGAGCAGGACGCACTGCACTAACTGTAAATAGTCTAGCTGCCTGACTGTGGTACTAATAGGATCAAAAGAACACCAGCAATTTTCTTCAGGTAGCTGTATTTACTGTAACAAGACAAGCCTGCCTGTCAGTAAGAAGATAACAGGAACGGATCTAGCTGAACACTGTGAGCAGGACGCACTGCACTAAATGTAAATAGTCTAGAAGATAACAGGAACGGATCTAGCTAAACTGAATACAGTGTATATATATATATATATGCAACACCTGGGATGCATATATATACACAATACACTTTAAGTGCAGCTAACTGACTGACTGTCCAGCCTAATCTAGCTAACTCAAATGAAATGACACTGTCTCTCTCTCTCTCTATTTCTCAGCACACCGGAACACACTGCACAGGGCCGCTGTGCAGGCGGCCTTATATGGTGTGGGGCGTGTACTAAATCCCCTGAGCCATAATTGGCCAAAGCCTCCTTGGCTTTGGCCAATTACGGCTCTCTGTTAAGGCGGCGCTGTGATTGGCCAAGCATGCGGGTCATAGTGCATGCTTGGCCAATCATCAGCAAGCAATGCACTGCGATGCCGCAGTGAATTATGGGCCGTGACGCGCCACACGAATTTGGCGCGAACGGCCCATATCGTTCGCAATTCGGCGAACGAACGAACAGCCGATGTTCGACTCGAACATGGGTTCGACTCGAACACGAAGCTCATCCCTATAGGGCAGGTTGCGGTGGTATAGGGCAGGTTGCGGTGGTATAGGGCAGGCTGGGGTGATATAGGGCAGGCTGGGGTGATATAGGGCAGGCTTGGGTGGTACAGGGCAGAATGCGGTGGCATAGGGCAGGTTGGGATGGCATAGAGCAGGTGGCGGTGGCATAGGGCAGGTTGCGGTGGCATAGGGCAGGTTGCGGTGGCATAGGGCAGGCTAGGTGGTATAAGGCAGGTTGGGGTGGCATTGGGCAAGTTGCAGTGGCATGGGGCAGGTTGGGTTGCATAGGGCAAGTTGGGGGGGCATTGGGCAGGTTACAGTGGCATGTGGCAGGTTGGGATGGCATAGGGCAGGTTGGGGTGGCATAGAGTAGGTTGGGGTGGCATAGAGCAGGTTGCGGTGGCATAGGGCGGGTTAAGGGTTGTATAGGGCAGGCTGGCGTGGTATAGGGCAGGTTGGGGTGGCATTAGGCAGGTTGGGGTGGCTTAGGGCAGGTTGCGGTGGCATAGGGCAGGTTGCGGTGGCATTGGACAGGTTGCGGTGGCATAGGGCAGCATAGGGCAGGTTGGGGTGGTATAGGGCAGGCTGGCGTGGTATAGGGCAGGTTGGGGTGGCACAGGGCAGGTTGGGGTGGTATAGGGCAGGCTGGCGTGGTATAGGGCAGGTTGCGGTGGCACAGGGCAAGTTGGGGTGGTATAGTGCCAGGTTAGTACTCTATGTAGTGATGTGTACAGTAACTTAAAGCATGCCCGGAGATGAAGACACACGGACTGTTCTCACCTTTTTCTCCTGCATCTGCGGGATCAGCCAGAGTGAAGAAGTCTGTGGGAGGAGTGGAGGAGGCAGCCACACCCCCAGCTCTGCCCACCAACTCCGGCTGCCTCCGGAGACAATGGAGATCACACAGGGACACACAGCCACAGCTTAAGATGGGGGAGTGGTTACAGGCAGCCTCCCCCGCACGGCTTGGTGCCCTGCTCACACTCGCAACCACTAGCAATTTAGTACAGTATGTAGCGGTGGGCGGCAGCCCGGGCCGGTGTCACCCCTCTGGTGGGTGTCACCCGGTGCAGCCCGCCCCCCCAAAGCAACGCCACTACAGTGGTGTCACTAGGGTTGGTGTCACCTGGTGCAGCAAAACATAGTGTCACCCCCCCTCCTGTCTATCCTGCCCAGTGCCCTGCAGGCAATGCACAGTCACGGGGCGCATCCCCGAATGGCCCCTGTGAATGATAGTATAGGGCATGCTGGGTGGTATAGGGCAGGTTAGGTTGATATAGGGCAGGTTGGGGTGGTATAGGGCAGGTTGCGGTGGTATAGGGAAGGTTGCGGTGGTAGAGGGCAGGCTGGGGTGATATAGGGCAGGCTTGGGTGGTATAGGGCAGGCTGCTGTGGCATAGGGCAGGTTGCGGTGGCTGGTTGGGGTGCCATAGGGCAGGTTGTGGTGGCATTGGGCAGGTTACAGTGGCATGGGGCAGGTTGGGATGGCTGGTTGGGGTGGCATAGGGCAGGTTGGGGTGGCATTGGGCAGGTTACAGTGGCATGGGGCAGGTTGGGGTGGCATAGGGCAGGCTGGGGTGGTATAGGGCAGGTTGGGGTGGCTTTGGGCAGGTTACAGTGGCATAGGGCAGGTTGTGGTGGCAGAGGACAGGTTGGGGTGGTATAGGGCAGGCTGGAGTGGTATAGGGCAGGTTGGGGTGGCATTAGGCAGGTTGGGGTGGCATTAGGCATGTTGGGGTGGCACAGGGCAGGTTGCGGTGGCATAGGGCAGGTTGCGGTGGCATAGGGCAGGCTGGGGTGGAATAGGGCAGGCTGGCGTGGTATAGGGCAGGTTGGGGTGGCACAGGGCAGGTTGCGGTGGCATAGGGCAGGTTGCGGTGGCATAGGGCAGGCTGAGGTGGTATAGGGCAGGCTGGCATGGTATAGGGCAGGTTGGGGTGGCACAGGGCAGGTTGCGGTGGCATAGGGCAGGCTGGAGTGGTATAGTGCCAGGTTAGTACTCTATGTAGTGACGTGTACAGTCAATGTAAATGTAAATGTAAACAGACAGATCTCCATGCTGTTAGGGGTGAGGAGAGCGATCTGTTGTTCATACTAAGTATGAACAACAGATCGCTCTCCTCACTCAGGCAGTTCCATCCCCCCACAGTTAGAATCACTCCCTAGGACACACAATTAACCCCTTGATTGCCCCCTACTGTTAACCCCTTCCCTGCCAGTGGCATTTACACAGTAATCAGTGCATTTTATAGCTCTGATTGCTGTATAAATTGCAATGGTCCCAAAAAAGTGTCAAAAGTGTCCGATCTGTCCGCCATGATGTCACAGTCCCAATAAAAATATCGCAGATCGCCGCCATTACTAGTAAAAAAAATAATAATAATAAAAATGCCATAAAACTTTCCCCTATTTTGTAGACACTATAACTTTTGCGCAAACCAATCAATATACGCTTATTGCGATTTTTATTACCAAAAATATGTAGAAGAATATATATCGGCCTAAACTGAGGAAAATTTTTTTTTTTTTTTTTTAAATGGGGACATTTATTATAGCAAAAAGTACAAAATATTGTGTTTTTTTTTTTTTCAAAATTATCGTTCTTCTTTTGTTTATAATGCAGAAAAAAAACAAAAAAAAACGCATGATCAAATACCACCAAACTAAAGCTCTATTTGTGGGAAAAAAAGGACGTCAATTTTGTTTGGGTAAAACGTCGCAAAACCGCGCAATTGTCAGTTAAAGAGGAAGTAAACCCTGATGGGTTTTACTTCCTCTTTTGCTCCCTGTATAGCCTGCAAATTAAAAGCATAATGGGCTAGTATGCATCACATACTAGCCCATTATGTGACACTTACCTGCAAAAGAATCCAGCGATGTCCCCTGTGTAGGCAGCATCCATCTTCAAGCCCCTCTTCCTTCCGGGCCGTGGATTCCGGCTCTGTGATTCGCCGCGCATGCGCACAGTAACGCCACACGCTACGGAAGAAACGGCACGGAGGTTCGTTTCTTCCCTGTGCATGCACCGTTCACTTTATCAGCGGACTACAAGTGAAATATCTCCTAAACAGCACACATTTAGGTGATATTTCCACTACCGATAGGTAAGCCTTATTCTAGGCTTACCTATAGGTAGAAGTCCCAAAAAAGGGTTTACAAACACTTTAAAGCGGGAGCGCATGCGCGGCATGGGACGGAGCGGTGGCTTCTAATCAGAGCTCCGGCGCCTTCAGGGCTTAAAGCCACCTAAACGGGGTCATAATCACACAAAAACGGCCTGAAAGTAAGATACCCCCGCAGACTATCATCTGTGCATGCCGAATTCGCGGAAGAAAAGACGATGGAGCCACCAGAAGTCTCCAACTCCCTATCTGCTTAGATCACAGGAGAAAAGCATGGCTAAATATGGCGCTGGCACCCTGCCTACATCATCTGCCGCCCATCCTCCTGCTAAAGACCTACAATAGACGGACACAGGATCTTCAAAAAGCAGTGAGTACACTCCCTTATCTAAATCAGATTTGGACAACAATTTAGAAGCTTTATACACTAAATTGCTCACTAAATTCCAAACAGAGATACCAAAATCCACTTGTACCTTATCCCAGGAAATTGCAGCAATAGGAATACGTACTGACCTGCTAGAAAATAAGCACGATGATCGATCAATTGCTTATAATGATCTCTCCAGAGAACATGAATCTCTTGCATCAGCTTTTACCCAGTTGCAAGCACACGTGGAGGATTTGGACAATAGAAACAGAAAGAATAATCTTAGAATAAGAGGAGCTCCAGAATCTGTCACAGATTTAATCGCATACTCCACAAAATTATTCCAGTCTCTATTACCAGAGCAAAACCCCGAATCCTTCAAATGTGACCGCATACATCGAGCACTTAGAGCTAAACCTCCGCCTGATAAACCCCCCAGAGATATTGTATTTTGTATGAAAGATTTCCTAATTAAAGAAGAAATAATACGTGCTGCACGGGGCATAAGAAACATCACGTTAGATGGAGTTCAGTTACAGATTTATCTGGACATCTCGCAGGTAACGCTTGATAGACGCAGAAAAATGAAAGAAATCACCTCAGTTCTCTCCACAGCAAGGATCCGGTACAGATGGGGTTTCCCCTAATTCCTCATAACGGTACCACCTACATAGCCACCAACATCACCGAAGGTCAAGACATCCTGACAAAATTAGGTCTTCTAGATCCCAGCAACCTCCCACGTACTCCTTCTACAACCCGCCCAGCTCCTATCTGGAACACCCCGGCTTCACGTGGAGACAGACGCAGATACAGACACGATCCCGCTCAATGGAGCTAGAAAAATCTACAAACATTTTTTAGTTTCCAGGAAGACAATTATTTTAATTTTTAATTTTTATTTTTTAATTTTTTATTTTTTTCTTGTGTTTTTTGTGTTTTTTTTTTTTCTCCCTCAATACACTGCTCATTATAAGTCATTTGTGCATCTGCTTCTATATTTATGCAGATGTGTGAATATTGATACATGTAATTTTGTGTGTTTTTGCAAATTCCATATCATTTAATCTTATTTAATTTTACTTAATTTTTTTTTGTTTAATTTTAATTTTTATATTTTAGTATTATATACAGTTTATTACCTAACTGGTATGTGCCTACTCACCCTTACTAATTATCGAGGCCTTGCAATCACATACATCTATGAATAACTAATGGTAATTCTGTATTAATTCAATATATGATTTCATAATGAGGCAAGTATATTCAGATGGACTTTTTAAGCTCATCTGAATAATGGTACTACACTGACATCTACTGTCGCAACATGGCACTACAAGCCTTAAATATCTTTCTCTTTTTTTTTTTTTTTTTTTTGTTTACAAACTTTTTTATTTGGTACAAAGAAATAGTACAAAAAGCTTATTGACATATGCCATACAATGTACACTCAAAGTAATTTTTACAAAAAGGAATAACAAAATATATTAAGTGGTTCTTGAATGGAGTACAGATTTATATATAAAAATATAAATATTCCTATTATACATAAAGCTCTATATTAATATAATACTCTTCAGTGAACTTCAGCATTTGGTAGAATTATTCAGTGTTAAAGAAGAGATTAGCATGGTTAAACCATGGGTCCCATTTCTTTGTGTAGAATTGGTTAGTGTTTTGTATTGTGTGGAATATTTTTTCCATTAAATTAATATTTTTAATTCTGGCTTTCAAATGTGAAAGAGCAACTGTGGGGGATTTCCAATGGTATGCTATCAACCAGTGTACAGCAACACATATTGTGTGGATCAATCTCATATTATGTATGGAAAGACCGATGATAGGGGAAAATAGGAGACAGTTATATTTAGTGAGGTTTATGTTACTATGTGAAATTTTGGAGGCAAATTTTTCAAGTTGTTTTCATATCTGAGTAACTTTATCACAATCCCAGAAGATATGAGAAAAGGATCCTGATGAATTGCAACCTCTGAAACATGTATGGGGGGTGTCAGGGAAAATAGCATGAATTTTTACTGGAGTATAATACCACCTTGTGAAAAGTTTGATTGCAGTTTCTTTGATCGTGATTGATCTTGTGCATTTGTGTAAGTTAGAGATACATTTGTCCCAATTTTCCATTGTAAATGAGAAATCACATTCTTGTTCCCACTTAAGCATATAGGGAAGTTTGGATTGTTCTGCATTATTGACTAGATTAGAGTAGATTTCAGATATCAGACCTGCTCTCCTAGGTGTTTTTAGACAAATGTTTTCAAAAAATGATGGTGGGAGTGAGTTTACTGTTTGGAAATATGTACTAAAAAAATGTCTAATTTGGAGAAATTTATTAAACTCAGTATTGGGGATGTGATGTCTAGATTTCAATGAAGAGAATGAAGTGAAGTTGTTGTTTTCTAAAAAATTAAAGAGGGATATTAGGTTATTATTTGTCCACCATGAAAAGTCTCCTCTCTCATTTGAGGAAGGGGGGAATTTTGGGTCACCAATAAAGGATGCAAGTGGAGGTGTGTTAGAGGTTAAGTTATATTTTTTGTTATGTAGTTTCCATAATTGATATGAATGTGAGACTAATTGATTAAGGTTGTCTAGGATGTGAGTTGATACTTTATTACCCCATAATATACTTGAGATAGAATATGGTTGGATGGAGTCTTTTATCTAACCCATGGGACTTTGGGGTTGGGAATGTGCCATTGTGCTATTTGTGACCATCTGGCGGCTACGTAATAAAGCCAGAAGTCTGGGAGACCCAGACCACCGTTTTTCTGTGGATTGTGTAATACTGATCTAGATAGACGTGGACGGGAGTCTGACCAGATAAATTTATTGATTTCTGTTTGGAATTTAGTAATAGTTACTTTATTTAATCTGATTGGGAGAGCTCTAAATAGGTATAACATTTTTGGTAAGATTGTCATCTTAATCGCTGTAATTCGGCCAAGAAACGATATTTTAAAAGATTTCCATAATTTGAGCGTCAATCTCATTTTTTGTATTAATGGGGTGTAGTTTTTTAAGGAATGGTCATTAATATTTGGTGTAAGATATATACCAAGATAAGGGAGAGAATCCATTGACCATGAGAAATTGAATGAGGAACGTAAGGAGTCTAATTGGGATGATGGGATGTTAATTGGCATTCCTATAGATTTGGTGACATTCACTGTTAGGACAGATAGTGAGGCGAAAGTTTTAAGAGTATGTAGTAAATTTGGTAAAGCAATATTGGGTTGTGTGAGGAATAATACCATGTTGTCCGCATACATACCGTATATACTCGAGTATAAGTCGAGTTTTTCAGCACATTTTTTTGTGCTGAAAGTGCCCCCTCGACTTATACTTGAGTCAAGCACTTTTCTGCAGCAAAAAATGTCATTTTCCGAACCGAATTTGGGGCTCCATATCTCAGGGCCACTTGGTGCTAGGAATCCCAGATTTGGTGTGCAAACCCAGAGGAACTGGTACCACAATATATCCAAAGCTTGAGTTCCTAGCACCAAGTGGCCCCAAGATACGGGGCCCCAAAATCGGTTCGGAAAATGTCATTCTCTGCTGCAGAAAAGTGCTTGACATTTTTTGAACCGACTTTGGGGCCCCGTATTTCAGGACCACTTGGTGCTAGGAACCCCAGCTTTGGCTAGTTTATGGTGCTAGTTCCACTGGGTTTGTACACCAAATTTGGGATTCCTAGCACTAAGTGACCCCGAGATACGGGGCCCCAAAGTCGGTCAACTGTGTCCATCTGCAGTAATGTCATTTCGGGACCCTTTGTGTTCAGAGACCCCAAATTTTGGCTGCAGCTAGGGGGCATCTAGGAACCCTTAACTACTGAGTTTGAAGTTTGGGGGACCTATGGCTGCAAATGGGCACAGTGAGGCTGCAAATGGGCATTGTTGACCCTCTTTTCCACTTACAGTAGCTGTGCATTTCTCACCCTCGTCTTATACTCGGGTCAATAAGTTTTTCAGGCTTGAATGGAGGAGAATATTTGGATGCCGCACACTGGATGTAGTCAAAAAACTTCACTTTATTGAAAAAATGGGATCATCAAAACAACAAGACTGTCATGCAGAAAGTACAGGTAAGCTGACGCGTTTCGCACTCAGGACTGAGTGCTTACTCATAGCTCTGAGTAAGCACTCAGCCCTGAGTGCGAAACGCGTCAGCTTACCTGTACTTTCTGCATGACAGTCTTGTTGTTTTGATGATCCCATTTTTTCAATAAAGTGAAGTTTTTTGACTACATCCAGTGTGCGGCATCCAAATCTTCTCCTCCATTCAAGCCTGCTTTGCCTAGCATTCAGCCAGCACTTGGAGCTCTTCTGCTCTGAAACTTCTACTTACACCTGGGTCAGTGTCAGCCTGAGCGGTGGAAACACTTTCTTTGCTTGTCTGCATCTCAATAAGTTTTTCCCATTTTTTTGTGGTAAATTAGGGCCTCGACTTATACTCGGAACGACTTATACTCGAGTATATACGGTACTCAATTTATAGGTATTATTGTTAGACTTATAACCTTTTATATCTGGGTTGTGCAGTATTGCTGTAGCTAAGGGTTCAAGCCCTAATGCGAATAATAAGGGAGATAGGGGACAACCCTGTCTCGTTCCTCTGCCTAGTCTGAAAAAGTCTGAATTACAGCCTGGTAATCTAATCCTAGTAGATGGGTTCAGAACTAAGTCAAGGAAATCCCAGGATACACTATCGAATGCTTTATTGATATCGAGACTAAGAAGTAAAACAGATTTGGAGTTGATATTTGCGTCTTATATTATGTTAGTGACTAATCTAATGTTGTCTGTAAATTGTCGCCCTGGTATGAAACCTGATTGGTAGGGGGAGATTAGTGAGGGAATTATTAATGCAAGTCTTTTGGCTAATAGTCTACAGAATATCTTAAGGCCATTGTTTATTACAGAAATTGGTCTGTAGTTTTGTGGCAATGTGTGGTCTTTGTTTGGTTTTTGGGATAAGAGACATATTTGCAAGAAGCATTTCTTCTGGGAACTGTTCTCCTTCTGGTAAGCGGCAGTATTTCTCAGTGGTGGAGGAGATTCTCATATTGCACTTGTCACTTCGGTGTGAACCTTCACTACTCATCACTGTGGACTTACCTTCACTATTGGATTTTCTGATGCTTACTCATACAGACTCTGTTTATTTATGGACTGATTCTTATGGATTTTTGTCATTTTAATTTTTATTTTATTTACCTTTGCCACTTGCACATCTGGTGCACAATCACGATATGGGTTGTTAGATACACCAATTTCAATTTTTGGATATTTTCATGCATTAATATTCATTTATGATATGGGTTGTTTGATATTCACGTTCAATTTTTTTGCTTTTCATTTTTGTATTATTCATTGATTAGCGCGACTTTTTGCTCTATCTTTACATGTGTTTGGTGTAGTATAACACTTTTAGTCGCAGCTCTTTTTTATGTTTCTATTTATAGCGCAGAATTTTTTTATATCTCCTTTAAGAATGTTGTTATATAATTTTGCTAAATTTGGTGTTAATAATTGTTGATATTGTTTATAAAAGAATGAGGTGAATCCACCTGGGCCCAGGGCTGAGTTTTTTTTAGGGGATTTTATTATATGATGTATTTCCTCCTCTGTGCATGGGGCGTTTAAAGCATCTATTTGTGTTTGGGTTAGCTTTGGGAAAGGGATTTTCTCCAACCAGGACATTGCTGTGGGCGGGATCGATGAGTTAGGGGCTGAAAGTAGGTCAGAGTAGAATTTTTTAAAAATAGATAATATTTCTTGTGGATGAGTGACTAGTTGGTTTGAGTTATTTTTAAGTTTATATACATGGGTGGGCTTTATAGATTGGTTAATATTGTGAGCAAACATTGACGAATATGCATTACTAGACAGGAAAAAATTTGCTTTTGACCATCTAAGGGACTTTTTTGCTTTATATGTGAGTAATGAGTCTAATTCATTACGTTTTGGGGATATTAATAAATATATGTTTGGGTAGTGCCTGTTGGTATGAATTTTGTATAGGTTGTGAAGATCTTTGGTAAGGGTATGAATTTTTTCCCATTTTAGTTTATTACATCTTGCTGCTCTTTTGATGAGAAGGCCTCTCAAAACAGCCTTATGTGCTAACCATAATGAAGTTGGAGAGATCTCTGGGGTAGAATTTAGATTGAACTAGTCTTTTATTTCTAAAGCGATCTCCTGGTTGTGTATGGGGTCTGTTAGAATTGATTCGTTAATTCTCCGTGAATATGGAGTAGAAGTGAGGCCTATAAATTGAGTGTTAAACGTTGTGATTTGATGGTCTGACCAAGCACATGGGTGTATTGAGGCATCGTGGGAATTGATAAGGATTATTGGAGTGCAAAAAATGTAATCAATACGTGAGTATGAATCGTGTGGGTGAGAGTAAAAGGTATACTCACGAGCACCTAAATTCAATGATCTCCATGTATCAATTAGTTGTAAACTATTTATGTGCATTATGGTTGTTTTTGAAAATGTTTTGGAATTTTGATTTTGTTTGCTGCGGTCTAAGTTACGTTGGCAGGCCGATCTAAAATCACCACCTAAAATAATATGTGGTGAGTGGTATTGTTGTAGTATATTAAAGAAATTTGTGAAAAAAGTAGTTTGTGAATCATTTGGTGCATATACATTAGCAATTGTTAGTTCTCTACCGGATAACATTCCTTTTATGATGATGTACCTACTATCTTGATCCTTGTAAACCTGTTAAACCTCCAATGGAAAAGAGTGGTGGACAGGGGTGTTGCTAGGTCTACAAAAGATCTGGGGCTAGAGCCCATAGCAGCGTAGTAAAGAAAGTCATACGCTTGGGCGGGCATACAGATGTATATACAGTAATATACGTGTGTGTGTGTATATATATCCCCAGAGAGCCCCCCACTTACATCAGGGTCCCCAGAGAGCCCCCCTCACATCAGGGTCCCTAGAGATCCCCCCCTTACATCAGGGTCCCCCAGAGAGCCTCCCCCTTGTATCAGGGTCCCCAGAGAGCCCCCCACTTACAACAGGGTTCCCAGAGAGTCCCACTTACATTAGGGTCCCCAGAGAGCCCCCCTCTTACATCAGGGTCCCCAGAGAGCCTCCCCCTTGCATCAGGGTCCCCAGAGACCCCCCCCACTAACATCAGGGTCCCCAGAGACCCCCCCCACTAACATCAGGGTCCCCAGAGAGCCTCCCCTCCCCTTGGGGACCCCTGCAGAGACTCGGGGCTATGGACTCCAGATTCGGGGCTATAGCCCCAAAAGCCACCCCCTAGCGACGCCACTGGTGGTGGATAAAAATTGCCACACCTTTTGTTTTGGAGGTGGATGTGGTATAAAAGGATTTATTAAAAGTTTTATGGAAATATGTGGGGTGTCCATCTTTCATGAAATGTGTTTCTTGTAACAATAATACTTTCGTTTTTTATATTGAAAAAAGCTTTTTTTCCTATTGTGTGGTGAATTAAATCCTTGGACATTGTGAGATAAGATTGTTATAGACATGTGGTTAGACAAAATTTTGGGGGTTCATCAGGAAGTAATAAGGTTTGATAAAATAAGGGAAATATGGTGTATAATTGACCAATTGTATTAGAGATAGATACGGTAAAACAGGCGTACGAGGATTTAATCCAGTGAATAATCTTTACAATCAAGTGAAGCTTGAGGCATAACAAAAAAATTGTACCATAATTTTTCTGTATAGTGTCGAAAAGGGACATAACATTAATTAAGAGTAAACCAAATTTGTAGTGAACAAACTGTATGGGGTTGGAAAGAGGGTAATTTTCCAACCGACCGAGAAAGTTAAATCGAACCATCGAATTTAAACTCAATCTTTGAGTATGAGACAAAATTTTTGCGTCTAAAAAGAGATAACATTAATAAGAACATAAAAAGATACATCAATAATCTTTTAGGAAAAATAGAAAACATTTCTCTAGTGAGAAAATATGTAGAGACTGAGAGGGGATCAATCATGTCGGCATAGGCGGGACGCCACCTCTGATGTCATAGAAAAGTATAACTGTGCAGCTTATATCTAGTATACTAGAGTTTAAAGACGGTGTAAATGTATCTATTATTAAAGCGGGGGTTCACCCACACCGCCAAAAAAAAAAAAATATTAAAAGCCAGCAGCTACAAATACTGCAGCTGCTGACTTTTAATACATGGCCACTTACCTGTCCCAGGGTCCAGCGATGTCGGCAGGGGACGCGGATGAATCGCTCGGTTCTCGGCAGCTGCCGCCGCCATCCTAGGTGAGGGAATCAGGAAGTGAAGCGTTGCGGCTTCACTTCCCGGTTCCCTACTGCGCATGCGCGAGTCGCGCTGCGCGTCCCAAGTGGTCCCCGCTCTCTCCTGGGAGCTGTGTGTTCCCAGGAGACAGCGCGGTGGGGACGAGAAGAGGCATAGACTCCCATGGGAGTCTATGCCGGAAGTGGGTGCAAATACCTGTCTTAGACAGGTATCTGCACCCCCCTCCCCCCTGAAAGGTGCCAAATGTGACACCGGAGGGGGGGAGGGTTCCGAAAAGCGGAAGTTCCATTTTTGTGTGGAACTCCGCTTTAATAACTGTGCAAAAGGAAGCTAAGAAAAAAAACAAACTAAAAATAGATCTAAAAGTCTAGTGATGTTGAAGAGCACACACATACAGATCAAACTTTAGATCTATTGTACGGTTGTTTACTAATACGTAGTGAATAATATGCATTACTACTACCATACCAGAGAATGAAGCGTGTAATTGTAGTATTAACTGTTATACCCAATAGGTATATTGATCTACTGATGGCCAGGCCAAACTGTTGATTAGTTTAAGAGATGCAAACCCTGTTGCTGCATGGGCGCATGTCTAGTGAGGATTGTGAGAAGCATACCTGTAAGAGAGCAAAAGGTGTCTATGGTCTGGTACTTTTCATTGGTATGCCTTTCCAATATATGCCACAAGATGGCACTGTTGTGGTATGGTATAATATATTAAAAAAACTGCATTGAGACTAATAAAAGCCTGTGTAGAGAAAACGGAAAATTTATATCAAATACTTACTGTAATTTTCCTTTCCTGACAGACTCCATGGCAGCCTACGTATGGGTTAATCCCGCCTCTCATACCTCATAGGACCCCACTCCCATAAATCTTTGCAACTAGACAGAGACCGTGTTCCGTAACTTAGCCTACTCCAGCAAATGGGAGGGAACTCCTGCTGCCATGGAGTCCATCAGGAAAGGAAAATTACGGTAAGTATTTGATAGAAATTTTCGGTTTTCCTGACAGACTCCATGGCAGCCTACGTATGGGAAATAACTAGCCATACACGCCCGGGTGGGCAATTGCTGGTTAAAGAAAAGAAGGTTTAATTGGCACCATTAACACATAATACGTGCAAACCAAAATTCACCGAAGACAAGGAAGCCGGTTCTACACAATAGTGCGTCATAAAGGTGTTAATTGATGACCATGAGGCCTCTTTACAGATCACTTCCGGAGATACATCCCGGGATGCTGCCCACGATGTAGAAACGCTCCTGGTAGAATGAGCGGTCACTGCCTCCGTAGGAGCCAAACCCTTATAGGGCGTACACACGGTCGGACTTTGTTCGGACATTCCGACAACAAAATCCTAGGATTTTTTCCGACGGATGTTGGCTCAAACTTGTTTTGTCTACACACGGTCGCACAAAGTTGTCGGAAAATCCGATCGTTCTAAACGCGGTGACGAAAAACACGTACGTCGGGACTATAAACGGGGCACTTTGTCCGTCGGATTTGTGTACACACGATCGGAATTTCCGACAACGGATTTTGTTGTCAGAAAATTTTATCTCCTGCTCTCCAACTTTGTGTGTCGGAAAATCCGATGGAAAATGTCCGATGGAGCCCACACACGGTTGGAATTTCTGACAACACGCTCCGATCGGACATTTTCCATCGGAAAATCCGACCGTGTGTACGGGGCATAAGACTTGTAAGTCCACTGAATGGCCTGAACAATCCATGCTGCAATGGTTCTAGAGGAAGCACGCTTTCCCTTGTTTTTACCGTGGAAGAGGACAAACAGGTGATCAGATTGGCGAAAAGAAGCTGTGGCTTCCAAGTATTGCTTTAGAACTTCTCCGACATCTAGAGGATGAATATTAGAGTCCTCAGAAGACTTGAACGTAGGAAAAACAATTTCCTGATTTTCATGGAAGACAGTTGTTACTTTGGGATTTGAACCTAACATAGGAATCAGGACCACTCGATCAGGGAAGAACGTAAGGAATGGTTCTTTGAATCCTAAGGAACTAATTTCGGAAACTCCCTTAGCCGATGTTATGGCTACTAAAAAGACCACTTTGAGGGAAAGTTCCCTAATAGATGACTGGTCCACATGACGTATTTCTCTTCCTGCGAAGAAGTCCAGGACAAGAGGAAGATCCCATTTAGAAAATCTTGGTCTCCTTTGAGGTCTAAGTCTTATTGCTCCCCTGAAGAACTGTCTAGTAAGGGGGTGCCTGGCCCATGATACACCTGTGAAGGCGGAGATTGCCGAAACTTGGACTCGTAAGGAGCTAACTGATAAAGACAGGTCCAGGCCTGTCTGCAGAAAACCCAGAATATCCTGTATCTTTGGGTCAATACAGGAACCATTAGTGGAGGCCACATAGTCTGACCAAATTCTTTGATAGACTCTGTTGGTGCCCGCTCTTCTGGCATTCAACAATGTAGCAATCGCTGAACTTGGACATCCTAGTGCTTCCAGCCTTCCCTCCTCAACCACCAAGCCATCAGATGGAGATGAGATGGGCATGGGTGAAGAGACGTTCCTTGCGACAGGAGATCTGATCTGGACGGGAGAGGGACCGGATCCTGTTAACTGAGCTGAACCAGGAGAGGAAACCATGGCCTGTTGGGCCAGAAAGGAACAATCTCCACCACTTCGACTTCTTCCCATCTGAGCCTCGATAGAAATCGGAGAATGACTGATACCGGGGGAAAGGCATAGGCCTTGTGGAATCTCCACTGGTCCGTCAGGGCATCCACTCCGAAGGCTTGGGGACAACGACACCTCGTGTAATATTTCTGCAGTTTGGAGTTGCAAGGGGATGCAAACAGATCTATTTCCGGCATCGTTTCCAGAGCCAAGACCCAGTTGAACACTTCGGTGTGGAGAGACCATTCGTTGTTGTCCAGGGTGACCCTTGAAAGGAAGTCCGCTTGGACATTCTGAATTCCGGGGAGATAAACAGCCGATAAATTCGTCAAATTCGCCTGGGCCCAGGACATGATCGGACTTACTTCTTTCAGTAAAGAGAGACTGCGGGTGCCGCCCTGCCTCTTGATGTAAGACACTGCAGTCGTATCCAGTCTCAGGAGGACTGAGGCCCCTGATGTCAGGTGGGAAAAGGCTTGAAGCGCACTGAAGGCAGCTCGAAGCTCCAGGATATTCGAGACTATCCCTTGGGATGGGAAGTCCCATCTGCCTTGGGCTACCTCCGTCAGACAGAGAGCGCCCTAACCTCTGTTGCTTGCATCCGTTGTCACCGTGATCCAGGAGACAGGTGCTATGGAATGGCAATTGAGAAGATTCTTCCATTGCAGCCACCAGGGGAGGCTCTCCCGCATGGAGGTGGTTACCCGTACAAGATGGTCTCGGGACCCTGGATCCCACTGTTGGAGAAACCTCTTCTGAAAGGGCCGCATCTTCCATTGTGCCCACCTCACCATGGGGGCTGTGGCTACCATGGTGCCGATTATCTTTAGACATTGCGAGGCTCTGAGAAGAGGTGATGATAATGCTAGATGAGTTCTTTCCCGAATTACCGGAATTTTCTCCAGAGGCAGAGAGATGGTGCTCTCCACGGTGTTGAATTGGGTTCCAAGGAATATTAGAGACTGCGATGGATCTAGATGACTCTTCTCCTTGTTCAACAGCCAACCGAACTCTGTTAGGGTAGAGATGACCTGATTTCGATGTGTCAACAGCTGACCCCTGTCTTGTGAAAGCAGAAGTAGGCCGTCCAAATAATGGTGTAACCGGATACCTTTGACCCTGATTAACGCTACCACAGCCAATAAGAGCTTTGAAAACACTCGAGGCGATGTTGTAAGCCCGAACGGGAGACATGTGAATTGGAGATGCCTCAGATCTACTGCGAATTGGAGATACACCTGGAATTCCTTTGCAATCGGCACATAAAAGTAGGCATCTTTCAGGTCTATGGAGACAAGCCAATCTCCCGGTTGTATCGTCTGGCGTATTGTTAGCAGAGTCTCCATCTTGAATTTTTCCTTCTTGATGAAGGAGTTCAGATAAGTCAAGTCGATTACCGGCCTCCAGGACCCATTCTTTTTGAGGACCATGAAAAGGGGGGAGTACACCCCTAGAAATCTCTCTTCTGTTGGAACTTGAATGGCGGCCCCTTGGGCTACTAGTGAATCCGTATATGACAGAAGAACCTGTTTCTTCTCTTCTAAGTGTGGAAGAGCTGCAGGAACAAACCGGTGTGTGGGTGGACTGCTGAACACCCACGTATGACCTGAAAAGACCGTTTTGACGGTCCAGAAATCCCGAATCGAGGCTGCCCAGACATGCTGGAAACAGAGTAAACAAGCCCCGACTCACTCCGTCTGGACAGGCTCTATATCAAAAGGACTTCGCAGCCTCACGTCCCCCAGAAGAGGCTGAGTTTGAGGACTTCTGCGCTGAAGGTTGATTTCTCCTCCAGTTTTTTCTGAAATCACGGCCAGGTCTGTAGCGGCGTGCATCCCTCGCACGCTCCTGATCTTGTCTGGGATAAGTTTTTCTCTGACCAAAGGGACGGCGATCCTGGGGTAAGAACCCTGATTTTCCCCCTGTAGCACGGGTAATGGCAGAATCCAGTTTATTCCCAAAGAGGGAGGAACCCTCAAAGGGAATTTTACACCATGCCTGTTTAGAGGCAGGATCCGCAACCCACGGGCGCAACCACAAGGTGCGCTTTGCCGTTACTGAAGAAAGCATGACACGTGCCACAAGGCGGATAATATCAAGGGATGCTTCCCCCAGAAAGGCTGATGCCAGCTTCAGCTCATGTACTGGTGAGTTCTTGAGCAACTCCTCAGGGATCTTTCCCAATACTGCATCCATATCATCCGTCCATGCTTCCATAGCTTTAGACAAAGCTGCAAGATCCAGGGCTGGTTTACAAGCCATGCCTGCCGTAATATAAATGCGTTTGAGGTCAGTGTCGATCTTCCTCTCCAAACCATCTTTAAAAGAAACGGTGTCTTCCAGAGGAAGCGTGACATGTTTCACTAACCTCATTAAAGCCGCATCAATGAGGGGTGCAGCTTCCAGATGCTTTACCTCCTCACTTTTGAATGGGTACATTTTCGCTATCTTGGAAATCAGCGAGTTCTTCCTCTCAACTTTACTCCATTCATCTGAAATAATTTCCCCAAGTTCACCCAGGAAGGGGAAATTTGGGCGTTCTTTCCTGAGCTGTTTGAAGTACTTCCTCTGCTTAGAGGGTCCTTCTACTGGCTCCTCCCATCTCAATGCGTCTTTAACCGCTTTAACCATCTGTGGAATCAAGGAAAAATCAAAGCCTGTACTGGAGTCTTCCACATCCGCTTCGCTGTCCGAGGAACCACTCAAGGAGAGACTTCGTCGAGAGGGAACTGGAATCTCAGGGTCAACCCTGTCAGGAACTGGTGGTGGAGCAGCAGGAGGGCTGGATGTACGAACGGGATCTGTCCTGTTCAAAGACTCTTGAACCACTCTTCTAACCAGAGCCTCCACCTGTTGGTCTCCAGCTCCTCGATCTTTAACAGCTCGAGCATAGCATAACTCACAGAGAGATTTACCCTCTGGGACCTGAGCTCTACATCCCCAGCATGCTTTCTTATCAGAGCGGCTGGAATGGCGGTGAGAATGACGACTAGACGTGGACCGCCTGGAGGATGATCTAGGACGTCTAGAGCTTGACGTAGAGTGACGGTTTTGTGATCTAGATTTGTCACTAGCTTCGGGTGCCGAAGAACGGTGTTCAGACCTAGAAGGGCTGAGGGAAAAAACAGAGTTAACATGCACCTGATAATAAAACCCAAAACAAAAACAGGCAGAGGGAAAATTAATTCCATCCTACCTGCAGAGTAAGGGTTGGCCACTGGGGGGGCGGTGACACATCCATAGCAAATAAATGACCAGAAAGACACTGAAAGCAATCAAGACAGCATATAAGAAACTGATGGTTTAGCAGTTAGGAAAAAACCATAGGCAGGCCGTGCAGCATAACTCCTACCTTGAACAGCCAAGATATGTGCACGGGGAATCAGCTGCTGAAGCATGAAAAGCATTCCAAGGAATAGCTGAATCTGACAGCTATTTGAATCTGCCGCCCATGATGATGTCATCGCGCTCACAGCGAACCTACGCTGTGTTCAACGCCACCCCATAGACACCGCGCGCATGCGCGACCGCCGCCATCTTGCCCGGACCGCGCACGCGCAACCAAGCCTCGATTTCAATTGCGGCTCGCGCATGCGCAGAAGGGCTAAGAAGCGGCGAACTGGAACGCAGATGCGTCCCAGCCGCCATGACCAGGAAGAGAACGGAGCTAGAGGGGACAAACAACAAACAAACACAGCTGCCATGTAAAAGAAAACAATATACATTACCACCACCGATTCGATCCGGCCTGGGACTGGGAGCCATTGCTCATACTGCACGACCAGGGCATTTTAATGAAAGGGCCTCCCGCTAATAGCTGGGACGAATGGCCATGTTGCCGCTTGCCTGCCAATGGCTGGCTATTAAGCTCTTCAAGGCATTGCATTAACTGCCCACGTCCACCCTGCTAATAGCTAAGGTAAATGGACTCCAGAAAAGGACACCGCCAGAACCATCATCTTCGCGTGCAAACCACCAGGACTGGACCGACAATATCTTAAGGTAAGACTACCTTGGTCCTAGGAGGAGGACAAAAAAGGAACGGTCTCTGTCTAGTTGCAAAGATTTATGGGAGTGGGGTCCTATGTGGTAGGAGAGGCGGGATTAACCCATACGTAGGCTGCCATGGATTCTGTCAGGAAAGATATTTAAGGCTTCTAGTGCCATGTTACGACAGTAGATGTCAGTGTAGTACCATTATTCAGATGAGCTTAGAAAGTCCATCTGAATATACTTGCCTCATTATGAAATTATATATTGAATTAATACAGAATTACCATTAGTTATTCATAGATGTATGTGATTGCAAGGCCTCGATAATTAGTAAGGGTGAGTAGGCACATACCAGTTAGGTAATAAACTGTATATAATAGTAAAATATAAAAATAAAAATTAATACAAAAAAAAAAAAATAAGTAAAATTAAATAAGATTACATGTATCAATATTCACACATCTGCATAAATATGGAAGCAGATACACAAATGACTTATAATGAGCAGTGTATTGAGGGAGAAAAAAAACAACACAAAAAACACAAGAAAAAAATAAAAAATAAAAAAAAAGAAAATAAAAAATTAAAATAATTGTCTTCCTGTTAAAGCTTAATGGCGCGACGCTGGAGCTGATGCCCATGGCCGGCGGCCACGATATCCACCGGCCACCCGCGATCGCTCCACAGAGAGCCAGAACGGGGATCTGTGTATGTAAACAAACAGATCCCCGTTCTGACAGGGGAGTGGAGAGAGATCTTCTGTTCCCAGCAATCTCTCTCTCCTCCTCCAGTCAGTCCCCTCCCCCCCACAGTTAGAAACACCTCCCTAGGGAACATTTAACCTCTTGATCGCCCCCTTTCCTGCCAGTGAAATTTATACAGTAATCAGTGGCTATTTTTAGCTCTTATTTTGTAGACGCTATAACTTTTGCGCAAACCAATCAATATACGCTTATTTTTTTACCAAAAAATGTAATTGTAAATGTAATTATGTGGCAGAATATATATCAGCCTAAACTGATGAAGAAATTTTGATTTTGATTTTTTTTTGGGGGGGATATTTATTATAGCAAAAAGTAAAAAATATTGGTTTTTTTTTTTTTGCAAGATTGTCACTCTGTATTTGTTTATAGCGCAAAATATAAACATTGCAGAGGTGATCAAATACCACCAAAAGAAAGCTCTATTTGTGGGAAAAAAAGGACATACATTTTGTTTGTGTACAAGGTCGCATGACCGCGCAATTGTCAAAGTGACGCAGTGCCGTGTCGCAAAAAATGGCCCGGTCAGGCTGTGGGTAAATCCTTCCGGTCTTTAAGTGGTTAAAAAAAAAATCAGAAAAAAAGAAACAATTATGATAAAAAAGAAAAAAAAGAAAAAAAAAAATTAAAAAATGTATTCATTTTGTTTTGTTTTTTTGTTTACATACTGTCACCAGTCAGTGTCCCTGATAACCGACACACCAGTCATATGATAAAGCTGTACTGCACTGGTGACAAGTGGTGTAAGTTAAAAAAAAAAAGTCTTCATTTTCCAAAAAATTCTGACAAAAAAAAAACCTCGCAATGCCTCTTACTAAATACCTTGGACAGTCTACTTTCCAAAAGGTGTCATTTAGGGGATATTCGTACTTTCCTGGCGATTTCAGACCTCAAGAAATTAGCTATATATCGTATATCCCATAGTTTGTGGACTCTATAACTTTCCTACAGACTAAATTATATACACTGATTTGGGTTTTTTTCACCAAAGAAATGTAGCAGAATACATTTTGACCTAAATTTATGAGGAAAGATTGTTTATTTGCACAATTTTATATTTTAAGCTGGTCATAGATGGATTGAAATTCAGCCAGTTCAGCAGGATCCAACTATGGCCGTTGCCACTCAATAGTAGTGAACCCAACAATCGACAATAGCAATAACTGAGAGGGTTCCTACATCCTCCTTGCACGTGTGGATGGGGGAATTCGTTCATCAGCCTTAATGGCTGATCAAAAAAAAAAAAACCCAAAGCATCTATGGCCAGCCTTGGAAAACACTGAAGCTTGAAGCAGTCGGTCTGACAATCTCCAATGTTCTTACCTTGACCAAGGGCCAAGATTAGCACCATGCCAAGAGCTACGAGGGCGAGGAGTTTCAGAGGAGACATCGCTCTGGGTCGGAAGAGATTCAATATAATGTTTCTCTACTCTTCTGGAAGAATTTGATATTTTATCTGTGTCTGGAGTAGACCCACCCTATAAGATTTTTGTCCCCAGGCCAAAAGGTGGGGAGTTGAAACTTAGAAAAGAGACAGCAGGAACAGACCAAGTCTCAAGTCTGCCCCTTTTTAACCTTTTTTTTGCACAGATCTACAGTCAGGTCCATAAATATTGGGACATCGACACAATTCTAATCTTCTTGGCTATATACACCACCACAATGGATTTGAAATGAAACAAGATGTACTTTAACTGCAGACTTTCAGCTTTAATTTGAGGGTATTTACATCCAAATCAGGTGAACGGTGTAGGAATTACAACAGTTTATATACGTGCCTCCCACTTTTTAAGGGACCAAAAGTAATGGGACAGATTAACAATCATCCATCAAACTTTCACTTTTTAATACTTGGTTGCAAATCCTTTGCAGTCAATTACAGCCTGAAGTCTGGAACGCATAGACATCACCGGACGCTGGGTTTCATCCCTGGTGATGCTCTGCCAGGCCTCTACTGCAACTGTCTTCAGTTCCTGCTTGTTCTTGGGGCATTTTCCCTTCAGTTTTGTCTTCAGTAAGTGAAATGCATGCTCAATCGGATTTAGGTCAGGTGATTGACTTGGCCATTGCATAACATTCCACTTCTTTCCCTTAAAGAACTCTTTGGTTGCTTTCGCAGTATGCTTCGGGTCATTGTTCATCTGCACTGTGAAGAGCCGTCCAATGAGTTCTGAAGCATTTTGCTGAATATGAGCAGATAATATTGCCCGAAACACTTCAGAATTCATTCTGCTGCTTTTGTCAGCAGTCACATCATCAATAAATATAAGAGAACCAGTTCCACTGGGAGCCATACATGCCCACGCCATGACACTACCACCACCATGCTTCACTGATGAGGTGGTATGCTTTGGATCATGAGCAGTTCCTTTCCTTCTCCATACTCTTCTCTTCCCATCACTCTGGTACAAGTTGATCTTGGTCTCATCTGTCCATAGGATGTTGTTCCAGAACTGTGAAGACCTTTTTTAGATGTTGTTTGGCAAACTCAAATCTGGCCTTCCTGTTTTTGAGGCTTACCAATGGTTTACATCTTGTGGTGAACCCTCTGTATTCACTCTGGCGAAGTCTTCTCTTGATTGTTGACTTTGACACACATTGTTGTGAAGGGTGTTTTCTTCACCAGGGAAAGAATTCTTCGGTCATCCACCACAGTTGTTTTCAGTGGTCTTCCGGGTCTTTTGGTGTTGCTGAGCTCATCGGTGCATTCTTTCTTTTTAAGGATGTTTCAAACAGTTGATTTGGCCACACCTAATGTTTTTGCTATCTCTCTGATGGGTTTGTTTTGTTTTTTCAGCCTAATGATGGCTTGCTTCACTGATAGTGACAGCTCTTTGGATCTCATGTTGAGAGTTGACAGCAACAGATTCCAAATGCAAATAGCACACTTGAAATGAACTCTGGACCTTTTATCTGCTCCTTGTAAATGGGATAATGAGGAAATAACAAACACCTGGCCATGGAACAGCTGAGCAGCCTATTGCCCCATTACTTTTGGTCCCTTAAAAAGTGGGAGGCACATATATAAACACTGTTGTAATTCCTGCACTGTTCACCTGATTTGGATGTAAATACCCTCAAATTAAAGCTGAAAGTCTGCAGTTAAAGCACATCTTGTTTCATTTCAAATCCATTGTGGTGGTGTATAGAGCCAAAAAGATTAGAATTGTGTCAATGTCCCAATATTTATGGACCTGACTGTATGTTCATCCTGAACGTGGTTAAATTCACTTTTGATGACTGACTCAGTATTTCTACTGGAAGTCTGTTCCAAGCATCAACTACTATTTCGGTAAAATGTGAGGGCAAAAGTGGGCATACTTTTTTTATTAACTTACATGAGTCGTAAGTGGTGACTCTTCTTCTTTTCCATTGCAGGTAAATAATGGATTCCAAACATGTAGGCAGGGGCAGTCTACTTTCTCCACTGCAGGTGGCGCTCATCAGCAGTGGCCCTGTACCTGGACAGGAAGTCAAGAGGAACATAGTTTCTCTATGGTTTCCTGGGTCACTGGGGAAGAAATCCGGTTGTCTGCTGCCGCTCCATGTGATTCTGGTAGCCATTTTAGGCCCTGGTTCAGGCTTGGTGTTCTTTATGCGTGTGGGTAGTGTAGAAAAAGTCAAGAGGAACACAGTTCCTCTGTGGTTTTTTGGGTCACTGGAGTAGCAATCTGATTGGATGTTGCCCCCCACCCCCCCATGTGACTCTGGCAGCCATTTTGGGTCAGGCACAGCCTATTTAAGGCTTGGTAGAGTAGAGATAGGTACCACATTGGTTAGGGACAGTACTAGCGGTAGAGAAAGGATCCTGATGAGCAAGGAAATTGTAGGGTCGGACCTCCTCTGGACACCTTCCTCCTTAGGCAAGACCACCAGGCCACATTCTGCCCTGTTAACAGGCAATGACAACCCAGCTGAAACCTGTTCTCTTCACATTGCTGGAAGCCATGAGTGCACCCAGTTGGGCGGCCTTCCACCGGGTTTGTTGTGAACTGTTGCTGCATTACTTCAATAACATTTTTCTTTTGCACCTGTCAGTGTGAATTATTGCCGCTGCACCATTCTACACCCCACCTATAAGCATCATTGAGTTGGGGTGCAGGTTGTCCAACATTCACAGAAGGCTACAGAATGTTATGGAGATGACAGCAATGACAAAAGTCACTGATGAGACCGTGCTCTTTTCAATGGTGTCATCTCCAAGCGCTAGATGGTGAGGGTGGCCTCTTGCACAATTCCCATGCAAGTGCCCCTGGAAGTTTTGGTACAAGGGCTGCTATGGTAACAGCAGGTGCCAGAAAGCGAAAACTGAAGACTTGGACTTGGAAGCGCCGGTGTCAGGTAAGCGTAAAGAAAGCGGTGAGGGAATTCACCAAGTCCAGTAGAGAGCAGAGCCAGATCACAAGCAGGAAGGCACCAAATTACAAGCAGGATCAAAGCCAGAGATGAGCAGAGGTTGGCAATGTGTAGGCAGCAATCCAGGCAGGGAGTGAGGTAGGTGGCAATCTAGGGAGTAGTCCAGTCCAGGCAAGGGTTGAGGCAGTGGCAATCTAGAAAGTAGTCCCAATCTAGGCAGGGGTTGAGGCAGGCAGCAACCACAAGAGTTGTCAGGTCCAGGCTGAGGTCAAAGTAGGCAGCAACCAAAAGAGTATTTAGGTCCAGGCAGGGGTCGAGGCAGGCGGCAATTAAGAGAGTGGTTAGATCAAGCCACTAGTCAAGGCAGGTGACAATCAAGAGAATAGTCAGGTCCAGGCAGGGGTCGAGGCAGGCGGCAACCAAGAAAATATACTAAGTAAACAGTTCATAAGTTCACTGGAAATATGATGGAAATAAAATGGTAGGCTTGCCCTTAGAGTAGCTTCTCAGCAGATTGAAGAGATATCCATTTCTATAATATGGTAAAAAGACACAACAGGGTGCATCTAAGTGCAGCAAATAGATTATTTACTATTAAAAAAAGCAAATTGGCCACTCATGTTGTAGGATTAAAAAGAGTAAAACAAGGTCGTCATCTCTGGAGCCCAGGCCAAGCAGTAATCATCCAGAGCTGAGAAGAGCAGAACCAACAGCAGCAGAAAGCTTCAAAAGCAACAGGAGCCCATCAGACAGCTTGGGAATTGTTGCTGATGATGTCAGACGCCAGGGGACATGGGGGCATGGCTACGCATTTCAAGGCGGTAATGCCTCTTTTTCAAGGCCTCTTTTTTCAATGCCTCTTCTTCAAGCCTGCCTCCCTTGTTGTTAGATCAACTCCTATTGCTTCTGAAGCTTTCAGCTACTGGCAGTTCTGCTCTCCTCTGTAAAATGGTTACCTTACAGTTCTGTTCACACTGTTGTGTTTGCTTCAAAAATTACACCACATGTCACTTTCTTGGTGCTTCAAAGCATCTCCAACGCCTCCACAGAAGTCTAATGACAAAGCTTATTTACAGCACCTGAAGCTTTTGAGGGGCTTTTATTCAGAATTAGCTACACTTTATTTTGAAGCTATTGGAGGTATGAGATATCCCAAGCGAACCTGGAAAGATGTCATCAGCAGTCACTTCCAGTTCATGTGTATAAATTGTGGAAGTGTCTGGTGCAGACGTCACATCTGGTGTGCAGCGCTGAGCAGCAGGAAGGTGAGTGGGGTCTGGACTGGAGTGGGGAAACTAGCAGTTTACAAATGTGGTGTACAACATGGGAACGCTATAGCGGAAAGTGTGCGGGGACCAGACCAGAGAGAGAGGACTGAGAGGCAGAGGATCAGCAGAGCTGGGGGACCGAGAAGCGTAGAAACAATATAGTGGATACACAGTAGACGTGAGCGGGGACCAGAGAGGGGGCTAGGGATTACTACTGAGTGGAGGATCAGCAAAGCTGGGGGTACTACTAAGTGAGGCATCAGCAGAGCTGGGGGTACTACTGTGCAGGGGATCTGCTGAACGAGGGTACTAAAAAGCTGGAGATCTGCTGGGTCAAGTTTCTACTGGGCCCCTTTAAAACAAATAGAAAATCAACATACACAGGGCATTTGCCAAGCTTCATAAAGCCCTTCCCGCCCGCGCTATTGCCAAATGACGGCTACAGCACGGGCTTACTTTGCCGGGAGAACGTCATATGACATTCATACCTCCTTTGGACTCAGCTGGTCACAGATTGGGGAGAGGGCCAATCACAGCAGCCCTTTACCACGTGATCAGCTGTGTCCACAAACAGTTGATCTTGGATGGAATCACCAGCCGGTTATCAGCTTTTCTTTCCTCACTTTGACAACATGAGGAGAGAAGAAGAGAGCCCATAACCGGCTTTTGTTAAAGGGACATTGGCACTGATAATCAGGGCACTGATTAACAGTGTGCTGATTATCAGTGCAATTCCAACAGTGCCCACCAGTGCTGCCTTTCAGTCCCCACCAGTGCTGCCAATCAGTGTCACCTATCATTGCTACCTATCAGTGCCCATCAGTGCCACCTACCAGTGCCTATCAGTGCCACCTATCAGTGCCGCGTAGCAGAACCTGTCAGTGACACCCATCAGTGCCCATCAGTGCCTCATCATCAGTGTCCACCAGCGCTGTCTCATCAGCGCCCATCAGTGTCCATACCTCCCAACATTTTGATATGGAAATGAGGGACACCTACTAGCAAACGTATGTAGGCATAGGACACACCCCCTGCCACTCCCCCTTAAAGGAGAATTAACCAAAAAAAGGTTAATTAAATCCACAAGGGCTTTTTTTTACCACTACTCTTTCTTTATATTGGCTTTAATTTTTTTTTTTACAAATGCAGCAATTTAGAATTTGGATGAAAGGTTTAGCACTGGGAAACACTTTTTGAAAGATAAAAAGTGCATTTTTTTTTATTAAATTGTTTATTTATAGGTAGAACCCGGTCCAAATGGACCCACAAAGTACATATCATCACATTTACAACATGTTTAATACAGAGTGACATAAGAGGATAAACATTGTGCATTGTGGTAACTTATTTCTAGTAAAACCTTCTAACAATTTCAGTGCTAATTGGGTGTGAACCAAAATGCTCAAAAGGGTACACTCCTGTTTCAATCTTTCATTTGGTGATTGGCCGGTTAGTGTCCACGGGCCTGATCCCTTTTTTTGTTTTTTGTATGGAGAAAAAAATTGGAAAAATATGTAGAGAGAAGCAAGGTGGTAGCAAAGAGAAGAGAGGAAAAGAGGAGAGGGGGAAAGAAGGTTAAGGTGAAGAAGGGAGGGGATATGGAGCTTGGTGTTGTGGAGGAAAAGATGGTTTTGAGACCCATAAACATGGGGCGACGATTGTTTTGAGTTTATCAAGGATTTGACCGCACAATCTGGATTACACTGGTGTTCTCAAAGTTTGGCCCTCTGACGAGTATATGAACATAGTCCATAATTGCCAGGTCTTAGAGAACGTTTCTTCTCTGTGTTGTGCCGTCAGGATAAGGTCTTCCATGTTTCTTATTTCTTCCACTCTCTCCAACCACATAGTTATGGTCGGAGGTAGCGGAGATCTCCAGCAAAGTGGGATACACGCCTTAGCGGCATCCAGTAAATGGCGTATCACCGACTTCTTGTAAATTTTCTCTGGGGTATCTGTCGCGTGTAGTAAAAAGAGTGCGGGGTCGTCGGTAATTGTTCTGTCCGTAAATTTTTGTACTGTTTCTTTCACCACTTTCCAAAAGTGCGCCAACTTGGGGCAAGACCAGAATATATGTAAGAGGGTCCCTTTTTCCTTCTGGCAACTCCAGCATGTATCCGGTATCACAGAGGAGTATTTGTGTAATAGCTCCGGGGTCTTATACCACCGGGATAGTATTTTGTAATTTGTTTCTTGGGTCCTGGCACAGATGGATGATCTATGCGTGAATCCAAGAATCCGTTGTCTCTTTACGTCGCTAAACCTACAGTCCAGCTCAACCTCCCATTTCAACAGCCCAGGTGGGACAAAGTCTGGAGGGGGAATATTCAGGAGACCGTAAGCCAGCGATAATGTGTGTGTTAAAGTACCTGTCTCTATGAGGATTGTCTCTAGTGTCGTTAGTGTTCGAGTATTGTCCGCGGATGGGGGTGGTATGGAATTGAGGAAATGTCTCAACTGGAGAGTACGCAAAAAGTCCAGTCTGAATAGACCATTGGGGTCAGACAATTCTCTATTCGTTTTCCATCGTCCCCCCGTGCTAAAGTGTGATGCTAGATGTAGTCCCTTCTCTCCCAATTTCCGGAGGGTTCCATCTTCTAGTCCCGGTTTGAACAGAGGGTTGCCTATTATGGGATATAAGGGTGAATTTTGAGAAGTGAGTGTCGTCTTGGAAATAAGTTGTGCGCATATTCGTGCTGTGTTGCCTATCAATGGATGGCGTCTGAGTTCAGTAGGCATACCCTGGTAGCACCAAGGGGTGCCTTCTAGGGGAATATTGGTATGTGATTGCTCTATAAGGGTCCACATTTTGGTCTCTTTATGGCGAGACCAGTCTATGAGCCTTCCTATATGTATTGCGTGATAGTATGCCCGAACGTTTGGTAGTGCGAGGCCTCCATCTTTTTTAGGGAGTACCAATATTTTGTGGGATATCCTGGGTTTCCTCTTTGCCCAAACAAAGTCTGTGAAAGTTGATTGTACTCGTTTAAAGAATTCAGAGGGGATGTGTATGGGGACTGCCTGTAATAGATATAGGATTTTTGGCAAGATGGACATCTTTAAAATGTTGCAACGGCCTAGCCATGAATGTAGACCACTCTGCCAATTGTTGAGAAGCATTGTAATTTTCTTTAGCAAGGGGGGAAAGTTGAGCTCATACAACTGAGATAATGATGGGGGAATAAGTGTGCCCAAGTATTTGAGTGCCCTGCTCGTCCACTTCAGTTTAACGCTAGCTTGAAGATGTGTGAGTTGAGTGGGTGGAATCCCCACCCCCATTGCCTCTGACTTTGCAAAGTTAATTTTTAGGTGTGACAGTCTGCCGTATTCAGTGAATTCCTTCAGTAAGTTCGGGAGTGAGATTATTGGATTTGATAGTGAAAACATCAAATCATCCGCGTAAGCGGAGACTTTATGTTGCGTTTGGTCAATGGATATTCCAGTTATATCTGGATTCCGCCTTACATGGCACAGGAAGGGTTCCAATGAGAGTGCAAAGAGTAAAGGCGACAGTGGGCAACCCTGACGTGTACCGTTCGTGATTGGAAAAGCCTCTGAGGTTACTCCGTTAGCCCTGACCCCTGCTGACGGTGAAGTATAAATAGCAGAGATCCAATTTAACATATTATCTCCCAGGCCTATATATCTCAGGGTGGCAAACATGAATGACCAGTTTACCCGGTCAAATGCCTTCTCGGCGTCAGTACTAAGGAAGACCGTCGGTATGTTATGTGTGGTTGCTTTATTGAGTAGGTTCAATACTTTGGTAGTATTGTCCCGTGCTTCTCTGGATGGGACAAAGCCTACTTGGTCTAGATGGATTAAGCTGGGTATCTGTTGTTGTATTCTGGAGGCAAGTATTTTAGTGAATAGTTTTAAGTCCGTGTTTAATAGAGATATGGGGCGATAGCTCCCGCATTGCGTCGGGTCTTTACCTTCTTTGGGGATCACTGCAATTTGGGCCAGTAAGGTTGCATGGTGAAATGCGTTACCTTTACCTAAGTCATTGAAAAGTTTGAGCATGTGTTGTCCTAGTGTAGGGAGTAGCGTCTTATAATATTGTATGGTCAGACCGTCAGGGCCTGGAGATTTCCCTTTTTTGGCATGTTTTATTGCTGCATGAAGTTCAGATAATGTTATAGGTTCGTCCAGAAGGTCTCGCGTTGTAGTCGGAAGAGTGGGCATATGTGAGTTTGTGATATAGTCCTTTATGTGTTCAGTAGGGACTGGAGATGTCTGTAAGTTATACAGTGTCTTGTAGTAAGACATAAATTCCTGTGTGATCTGTTGGGGAATAGTCTTCTTTTGTCCTGTGGGACTGAATATATGTGGAATATAAGTCGCTAGTTTCTGCGCTTTGAGTGATTGAGCTAGTAATCTACTGCATTTATTGCCCGATTCGTATATTCTTCCCCGGGATATCTGGATCGCTGCCTTCGCCTTAAATTGTAAAAGATCCGTGATCTGTGTGCGTACCGTGTCTAGTTCACTTCCTCGAGTCCCGGTCGGGTTCTGTTTGTGGTCTCTTTCTAGAGCGCGTAACTTAGTCAGCAGTGTTGTCAGTTGTGTGTTTCTTTGCCTTTTCAACCTTGCACCATGCTTTATAAGCACTCCACGGATCACCGCTTTATGTGCTTCCCAAGTTAGGCCCCCATTTTCGTCGCTCGTAGTATTAGTCTGGAAGTATCGTGTGATTTCTGTCGTCACATCTGCCACTACCTCTGGATTCTGTAGAAGGCTTTCATTAAGTCTCCACGGGTTCCTTTGTCCCCTGAAGTAGTCGGCTAATGCGTAAGTCATTGAGACTGGTGCGTGGTCCGACCAGGTGATACTGCCAATCTTCGAGCCTTTGACTGCGTGTAATTGGTTTTGGGGTATTAGAAAGAGGTCAATGCGTGAGTATGTTTGATGTGGCCGTGAGAAAAAGGTATAGTCCTTTTCTCCTGGGTGAAAGAGACGCCAGACATCTACCAGTTGTGATGTGTGAAGTGCCGAGTGTATCTTTTTACGTGTGCTTCTTGTGATCGATGAGGATCCTGTAGAGGTGTCCTCTGCGGGGAGTAGTGGAATGTTAAAATCGCCCCCAATTAAGAGTTGGCCTTCAGTAAATTTTTGAAGTGCGTCTAGTTGTCTTTTTATGAAGGAGTCTTGTTGAGTGTTTGGGGCATATAGATTGGCAATGGTCACCTTACTGCCACCTATGAGGCCTTTTACAAACAGGAATCTCCCTAATGTGTCTGTCTTTATGTCTGTCAGGGTCCACGGGACTTTTGCTGAGATCTGAACAGATACCCCCCTAGATTTGGCTGCTGAGTGGGTAGAATAGTAAACCGTCGGATAATGTCTGTTTTTGAGTATCGGCAATTTATTGTCTTTAAAGTGCGTCTCTTGTATCAGCACAATGTCTGCTTTCATTCGCTTCATATCGTTTAAAAGCATGCGTCTCTTCTCAGGGACGTTAAGCCCTTTCGCATTCAGGGTGATCACATTTAGTTCCTCCATGTTTATGAGCGGGTTAAGGGTAGGGATGAAGGGGTAGGGGGGGGATGGGAGGGGGAGGTAAATCAAGGGAAAGAAAGTGGAAGAGAAGTAATGAAAAGTGAGTAAAGTAGAGAAAGAGTAGTTAGTAGGTTAGGAGAGCGTAGTGGTTAGGTGTACTCCGAGTGTAACTTCCTCAGGAAGCACCTACCCCTACAGTTATGTCTACAAGACTAAGCAAAAGCAAAATTGCTTCCACGCCTCTGGGTATTACCCAAGCAGAAGCGTTTGCCTGTGTGGAGGAGAGTCAAGCTAAGGCCATGTATGGATGAACCCTGCCGTCCCCCAACCCCCCCAGACCTATAATTATATATGAGTATGTGAACGAGGTTAATAAATTTGCAAAAACCAGGCGGCATCACTGACAAATAATATTATCTATTCCCGGCTTCCCCTGAATATGATCAGCCTGAACAATGGTAACCAAACAAGAACACCCCAGTAACTTTTTCAACTAAATATGTTTGCATTTACATCCCTGGCAGCACAGCCCCCTCCTCCCCCGCTCATTAGCTCCCTCCATCTCTGGTCTTTTATAAGCGTCTTAGTTATCGGTACCACGGAAGGCGTCTGCACCCCTATATAATAAGTATGAAACCTCAGTGGTTGCTCCCTGGGATAGCCTGTTGGCTAGGGTGCAAGGGCACCATCCCACCTTCCATAGCACCGGTATACAACCTCTCACCAACCTCGAGGCTCCTTCAGACACATATCACTACAGTAGTACAGTTAAGTGATGTAATCCCCTCCGCCCCCCCCCCCCCCCGCATTATTTGCACATCATAGTTATTAGTCCTGTTGCCATCGGGTACATCATCAGGACCCGCCTTTTCCCCTCCTCCCCCTCCCGACATGGATATAAAGCCAGTATGTTGCAGGGCATCTCATTGATGACAGTTACAAGGTTAGTAGGGCGGTGCACACAGACCTGTCTGGCATCTCAGGTGAATAGATCGCGTTAGGAAGTCCCCCCGCTAGGAGCTTGCTCGTCTTCTTTCACTTACATTTTCAGTGAGTGTCTCTCAGGGTGGTTGTCCGGTATTCAAAGCCCAAGGGGGGGTATCACCCCACTTCTCGCATTCCGGCATGTGTTGTTGTGTGCAGGCAGAGGTGGTGGAGGATCGTCTCTATGGTGGGGAGTTCAAGAGCTCACTATCTCCTCCTGCCGTCCGATGTGCTTTCCGCTCCTTCCACCATGAGGTATGATCCATACACTGCAGGGGGGTGGTATCTTCCGGTGGATTGTTGTCCGCTGGGGGGTTGAGGTCTAATGTAGCTGTGTGGGTAAGATGGAGGCATGGGTGTCGCCTTTCGGGTGCCCCGTTGCAAATCAGTGAGGAGGGGTTATGCATTCAGGGCAGTCTGCGGTGATACACGAGTGTTTGCCATCAAAAGCCAAGGGGGCAGGAAATTTAACGTCTGTAATAACGAGAGAGAAAAAAAAAAACAAAAACGAATAAAGAACAAGCAAAAAGTGCGGTTTCTCAGGATTCCGATCTCTCATTAGGACTCACGGACATCATTATTATTTCCAGGCCTGATGCGGGAACGTCCCCTAGACCGTTGGGTGCGTGCGGGTGGGTTAGCTCTTCCCGCAGTCAGGTTTAGGCGACCTGTAGGACGGGGTATCTTCTGTAGCCAATTCGGAACCGTAATTGGTTCTGACTCCAGGAAGGTGAAGAGAGCAGGGAGATCCGCCGGAGTGCGCAGCGTGAAGGATGACCGCTCCGCCCGGAAGGTTACTGCCAGCGGGTAACCCCACCGGTATGTACATCCTCGTCGTCTTGCCTCTTCCAGCACTGGTTTTAGTATGGCCCGACGTTGTAGCATGGCCCTGGATAAGTCTGGGAGGATTTGGATGTGGGCACCATCGAATTCGATCTCTCCCTGTTCCCAGGCATTCCTCAGGATCATCTCCTTCTGGGCGAACCTGTGCAGCCTACACATGACGTCTCTGGGTCTGGACGGGTCTGACGACTTGGGCCCCAAGGTACGGTGTATCCTGTCTATTTCCATATTAGGCGGCGGATCCGACAGGAGCCCACGGAAAATTGCCGTCGCTGTTTCGGCCAAGTCTTCAGGACCAGTGGCCTCAGGGATCCCCCGCAACCTTAGGTTGTTTCGGCGGCTGCGGTCTTCCATTTCCTCTATGTGCAATTGCATCTCCTGGGCCTCTAATGAGTGTGCCTGTTGTGTTTGCTCCAAAACTTGTATTTTCTCCTCCAGAGCCATAAGTCTGCTTTCTCCAGAGGTGACGCGGTTCTCCACATTATGTAAGTCTGTTTTCACCTCCTGGATGTCCTTACTGTGGGCCTCCTCAATTCTCTGAATGAGGGCCTCTATATCAGCTCTTGTAGGGAGGGCTCTGAGCATGCTGCGGAGGTCTTCCTCTATAAGGGGCTCGAAAGTTGAATTACCCTCCATATTTGAGCAGAATATCGCCGGCGTTCCCGTGCGGGGAATAGGTGTCTGTGTGTCGGCAGGGGGCGAACACTGCGATCTCGCCGAAGCAGCAGCCATGGATGTTGCACGTGGAGCAGCCACAATGGCGCCTGGAGAGAGGGCCGCTCTGCCGTTAAAAAAGTACGGGATCCCCGGCTGTATGGATCGATGATTAGATCTCCTGGTAGTTGATCTCGTCCTGTACCGTGTGGAGTAGTTCATGCCTCGTTCACATGAGATAAAAGATGTTTTTCGGTCTGTGTAAGTGGGTTCGGGCAGGGAGCTCCAGACAAACACGTCTTCACACGGCCATCGCTAAGCCACGCCCCCAAAAAGTGCATTTTATATACAACTATATAGATCAGACCAAAATGAGGGACAAATGAGGAGCTATCAGTGTCTGGTGAGGCTGCATTTGATGGGCACTGGTGAGGCTGCATTTGATGTGTGCTGATGAGGCTGCATTTGATGGGCGCTGGTGAGGCTGCATTTGATAGGCACGTCATTAAAAAAGGTGGGGTATATAAAGGCAGGGCAAAGAGGGTGGAGTCAGGGGTGGAGCCAAAAGGGGGGGAGGCGGCAAAATGAGGTTTCGCCTAGGGTGTCAAAAATTCTTGCACCAGCTCTGGTATGCGTATGCAAGTGGTAGTGGGAGTGGGCTCCATTCATCTAAATGTGAATAAATAATAAACATCAATAAATCTACAAGAGAGTTGGATTTTTAGAGATAGAAGGAACCCATATGCTGATACCAGTGTAAGTAAGAGACAGCTCATTCTGGCCATACACTATATGAAAAATCGTCCGAAATTCGGTCATTTAGACAGTTCGTTCGTTTTTCAGCCAGATAATGGGCACAAATCGGTAATCGGTGTGGGCGTTTTTGAGCCGAAAAAAAAACAAAGGACAAGTTTGGAAAATTTCTGCCACACGAACGATAAATTGAAAGGTTAATTAATGTGTTTCCCGTCTAAACTGTTTTCACTAGGTATATGTGATAAAACAAACAAAAAAATGGATTCATTTATGTCCATTGAGCGATTTATCGGTCATTACACAAAGGTACTATCATTTGTTCTCACAGCCGAATGTTCATTTTTCGAAGATGGGTTTGAACGATTTTTTTTGTATAGTGTATGGCCAGCAATAGCCTAACAGAAAAAAAGTATGTTGGACCCGTAGGCTCATTTTTTTCTCAGTTTAGGCCGATATGTATTCTTCTACATATTTGTGGTCAATAAACAAATAGAGCTTTCTTTTGGTGGTATATGATCATCTCTGCGGCTTTTATTTTTTGTATTTTTTTTTACAAAAAGAGAGCGACAATTTTGAAAAAAACACAATATTTTGTACTTTTTGCCATAATAAATATCCACATTTTTTTTTTTTTTTAAAAAAAAGAAAACTTTTTCTCAGTTTAGGCCGATATGTATTCTTCTACATATTTTTGGTAAGAAAAATCGCAATAAGCGTATATTGATTAGTTTGGGCAAAAGTTATAGCGTCTACAAAATAGGAAATAGATTTATGGCATTTTTATTATTATTTTTTTAATAGTAATGGCGTCGATCTGCGATTTTTATCGGGACAGATCGGACACTTTTGGCACTTTTTTGGGACCAGTGGCATCTATACAGCGATCAGTGCTATAAAAATGCACTGATTACTGTGTAAATATCACTGGCAGGGAAGGGGATAAAACTAGGGGGGAGATCAAGGGGTTAAATGTGTTCCCTAGGTGTGTTTCTAACTGTGGGGGGGATGGGACTGCATGGAGGAGGAGACTGATCACTGTTCCTACTAAGTAGGGACAGAGAATCTGTCTCTCCTCCCCTGTCAGAATGAGCATTTGTGGGTTTACACACACACAAATCCCCGTGCCGACTCTCGTGCCCGCAATCGCGCGCGGCCGGCGGCGATCGCGCCCGCCGGCCACACGCAGCGGGTTGCGTGCGCCTGTTACGGCTCTTAAGGGAGCCGCCGTACGGTGGCTCGCCCAGCGGTGCCATTCAGCCGACGTACAGTGGGGAGGACAAGTATTTGATACACTGCCGATCTGTAATTTTTATCATAGGTACTCTTCAACTGTGAGAGACGGAATCTAAAACAAAAATCCAGAAAATCACATTGTATTATTTAAAAAAAAATGAATTTGCATTTTATTGCATGACATAAGTATTTGATCACCTACCAACCTGTAAGAATTCCGGCTTTCTTTAACCGCTTCCCGACCGCCCGTACAGGCAGATTAACGTACCTGTATGTTGCCCTTTAAGAGGCGGCTTGTGGGCGTGCACGCCCACTGGGAGCAACGTGACCGTGATCGCGGGTCCGCGGACTCGATGTCTGCGGGGATTACAATAAGGGGAGGACACATATAGAAGAGATGGAAGGAGCTGCACACCCCGAAAATAGGTTATAAAAGGATATTTTTCCCAATGGGGCTTTAAAACAGCAATGTACAGGATCAAGGAAAACGTTCTTAATGGATATATAGAAAGTAGTTTTTATGAAAAAAATTTCCAATATCATGGTTTATTAAAATACGATATATATAATAAAAAATCTGGTACAATAACACAATTCATATTCCACAGTGCAGTAACAAACACATATTTGTACACATTGTTACATTACATAGTGTTACATGGTTTGGGAGCCCCGACGCGTTTCGACCTATATGCGGTCTCTTCAGGGGGATAATTGGATCTAAAAAATGGTTGCATAAATTCAGAAATAAAAAAATATATGAGTTAACATGCATCATGTCTGCGGGGATACCCGCGATCGTCTCATGGAGAGGGAGAACGGGGAGATGCTGATACAAACAAGCATTTCCCCGTTCTGCCTAATGACACTGACACTGATCTCTGCTCCCTGTAATCGAGAGCGGTGATCAGTGACGTGTCACACACAGACCCTCCCCCCTCACAGTTAGAATCACTCCCTAGGACACACTTAACCCCTACAGTGCCACCTAGTGGTTAACCCCTTCACTGCCAGTCACATTTACACAGTAATCAATGCATTTTTAATCGCACTGATCGCTGTATAAATGTGAATGGTCCCCAAAATCGCGCCAAAAGTGTCCGCCATAATGTCGTAGTCACGATAAAAATCGCTGATCGCCGCCATTACTAGTAAAAAAAAATTATCAATAAAAATGCCATAAATCTATCCCCTATTTTGTAGACGCGATAACATTTGCGCAAACCAATCAATAAACACTTAAATATGTAGAAGAATACGTATCGGCCTAAACTGAGGAAAAAAATGTTTTTTTATATATTTTTTGTGCATATTTATTATAGCAAAAAGTAAAAAAAAATGCGTTTTTTTTTCAAAATTGACGCTATTTTTTTGTTTATAGCGCAAAAAATAAAATCCGCAGAGGTGATCAAATACCACCAAAAGAAAGCTCTATTTGTCGGCAAAAAAAGGACGTCAATTTTGTTTGGGAGCCACGTCGCACGACTGCCCAATTGTTAGTTAAAGCGACGCAGTGCTGAATCGCAAAAAACGCTCTGGTCAGGAAGGGGGTAAAATCTTCCGGGGCTGAAGTGGTTAAGAAGCCCTCCTATCCTCCGCTCATTACTTGTATTAACTGCACCTGTTTGAACTCGTTACCTCTAAGAAGACACCTGTCCACACACTCAATCAATTGCACCATGACTGAAAGAACCGAAATCCAATGAATGAAAAGGGGCGGGCCAGGCAGTGCTGGGACAGGATCATCCAGTGCCCAGGGCAAAGATGCCAACTTGCCCCCCCTTTCATTATGTGAGTTTATGTGGAGGGGGGGAGAGAGCACAGCCTGCACCTCCTCCCGGCTCTCTCCTCCTCCCCTTGCTGCTTCTAGCGCTGGGCTGACAGAAGTAGTGATGCCGCTGTCACTACTCCTGTCAGCCTTATAGTAAATGGAACTTGTGGCACCTCCCCCAATCTTTACAATACACGATGCGCCCAGGCCAGCTGTCCCTTCTGCCCACCCCTTTGTCCTGGCCCTGGGGACAGTCAGGCTGGGGAGGAAAGAGCTAGATGATTCTGGGCGTCCATCCAAGCTAGGAAATGAGGCGGGGCTCTATCTGACTTGCTGCAGCTTCTAATGCACATTGTGAGAAGCTCACAGTGTGCGGTGAAATCAGAGGAAGCCATTTCAATCCAGGAGAGGAGACGCTACAATTATGCAAGGCTGCAGGGAGGGCCGGAGGTCAGAGTGAATGATGTTACCTGATGTTGCAGTATGTAATGGCGGTAATTGCTTTCCTGATGTTGGGGAAGATGATTTTCCAGGTTGTAGTCGGGTCTCAGCATGCAGTGTGTAAGAACGGAATACTTCACCTGGCAGATTTCCTCCCCCTCTGGGCTCCTTTACAGTAATGAAAGATCAGTTTATTCCATGAGGAAAATGCTGCAATTAGCTCCTTACCTAATACTGGGGAAATCAATCAGAACCACTGTGCTCACAGAACTCTCACCTCATAGGCATAAGTCATATTCCTTGGATCATGATCCAAGAAAAAAAAAACGATAAACTCCCCTTCCAGGATCCAGGATCACCAACGTGCCTTTTTCTATAAGAGGGTTCCGCCCCACATATAATGATGTTCCATTCCACATGTAAGGTAAATAAGCCTCCAATAGTGTATTACCATTAAAACGTCACGTGACTTCCTAGGATCACCTGAGGAAGTCACGTGACGTAACGCATAGGGCGTGGCCGGAGCATACCGCAGACCGGAAGTGACACGAGAGGTGGCGTGAATGCTGAATGTTTATCTTTCTTTGGCGCAATTTTTGCTTCGTTCAGGTAAGCAGTCACTCTTTAGTTTAATGAACTCATTTTTAATGGTAATGATTTATGTAAGGTAAATAAGCATCCAATAGTGTATTACCATTAAAAAGGAGTTTATTAAACTAAAAAGTCCTAATTGCTAGGCTGAGCATTAAAACGTCACGTGACTTCCTAGGGAACCCTGAGGAAGTCACGCGACATCACATAATGCGTAAGGTGTGGCCAGAGTATACCGCGGAGCGGAAGTGATGCGAGAGGTGGCGTGAACGCCGAAAAAGGAGTTTATTAAACTAAAAAGTGCCTGCTTACACGAATGAAGCAAAAATTGCGCCAAAGAAAGACTAACATTCGGCGTTCACGCCACCTCTCATGTCACTTCCGGTCCGCGGTATACTCCGGCCTCGCCCTATGTGTTACGTCACGTCGCATGACTTCCTCAGGGGACCCTAGGAAGTCACGTGACGTTTTAATGGTCAGCCTAGCAATTTGGAGTTGTGTTATTTCTACCTGCAGCATGATATAATTGTATTCCAAATATTAACCAGTTCCCGACCGGCGCACGCCGATGTACGTCGGCAGAATGGCACGGCTGGGCAAATGGATTTACAGGTACGTCCATTTGAATTCCCCGCCATGCCATTGCGTGTGCGCCGCCGGCGGTGCGCGCACGCTCCGGTCGGGAGCTCTGTGAGTCAGGTCGTGGGTCCCGCGGACTCGATCGCCACGGGGATACCCGCGATCGCCACACAGAGAGGACGAACGGGGGATGCTGATGTGAACAGCATCTCCCCGTTCTGCCTAGTGACAGTGTCACTCGATCTCTGCTCCCTGTCAGAGATCAGTGACGTCACACACACAGCCCATCCCCCTACAGTTAGTTATCACTCCCCTAGGACATACTTAACCCCTCCCCGCCCCCTAGTGGTTAACCCCTTCACTGCCAGTGTCATTTACACAGTAATCAGTGCATTTTTAATCGCATTGATTGCTGTATAAATGACAATGGTCCCAAAAATGTGTCAAAAATGTCCGACATGCCCGCCATAATGTCGCAGTCACAATAAAAATTGCTGATCGCCGCCATTACTAGTAAAAAAAAATTATTAATAAAAATGTCATAAAACTATCCCCTATATACTAAAGGCTATAACTTTTGCGCAAACCAATCAATAAACGCTTATTGCAATTTTTTTTTTACCAAAAATATGTAGAAGAATACGATTGGCCTAAACTGAGGAAAAAAATGTTTTTTTATATATTTTTGGGGGATATTTATTATAGCAGAATGTAAAAAATAATGCGTTTTTTTCAAAATTGTCACTCTGATTTTGTTTATAGCGCAAAAAATAAAAATCGCAGAGGTGATCAAATACCACCAAAAGAAAGCTCTATTTGTGGGGAAAAAGGGACGTCAAGTTTGTTTGGGAGCAACGTCGCACGACCGCGCAATTGTCAGTTAAAGCGACGCAGTGCTGAATCGCAAAAAACGCTCTGGTCAGGAAGGGGGTAAAATCTTCCGGGGCTGAAGTGGTTAAGAGATAATACACATTTTGTCTGTCTCTACAAAGCTACGATCAAAGTCTGCACAATGGTTTTGTCATGATATGTGTTTAAAAATAAGTCTTGATGAAAATAATCAAGATATGTGCACAGTATAACATTTTGTCTGTACATTTTAAAGTGTAAGTTAAAAGGTCTGTTTGTTTTGAGACGGAATCACAGTGCTAAAGTCAACACCTAGTTGTTGATATAAGTCTGTAGAGCTACGGAAAGCTTATTACTAAGTTACCAAGTCTCAATTTACCAAGTTATCATTCAAGTATTGAAATATGGTATTTTGTAATAAGAGCTTGTGTAGAAATGTGATTATCACCTGTATCATCATATATCTTTGATATTTAAAAGTATATATTTTTGTATTATCACCAAATATACAATGGGGCAAAAAATGATTTAGTCAGCCACTAATTGTGCAAGTTCTCCCACTTAAAAAGGTGAGAGAGGCCTGTAATTGTCATCATAGGTATACCTCAACTTTGAGAGACAAAATGTGGAAACAAATCCAGACAATCACATTGTCTGTTTTGGAAAGAATTTATTTACAAATTATGGTGGAAAATAAGTATTTGGTCACCTACAAACAAGCAAGATTTCTGGCTCTCACAGACCTGTATCTTCTTCTTTAAGAGGTTCCTCTGTTCTCCACTCATTACCTGTATTAATGGCATTTGTTTGAACTTATTATCAGTATAAAAGACACCTGTCCACAACCTCAAACAGTCACACTCCAAACTCCACTATGGTGAAGACCAAAGAGCTGTCGAAGGACACCAGAAACAAAATTGTAGACCTGCACCAGGCTGGGAAGACTGAATCTGCAATAGGCAAGCAGCTTGGTGTGAAGAAATCAACTGTGGGAGCAATAATTAGAAAATAGAAGACATACAAGACCACTGATAATCTCCCTCGATCTGGAGCTCCACGCAAGATCTCACGCCGTGGGGTCAAAATGATCACAAGAACGGTGAGCAAAAATCCCAGAACCACACAGAGGGACCTAGTGAATGACCTGCAGAGAGCTGGGACCAACGTAACAAAGGCTACCATCAGTAACACACTACGCCGCCAGGGACTCAGATCCTGCAGTGCCATACAAGTCCCCCTGCTTAAGCCAGTACACGTCCGGGCCCGTCTGAGGTTTGCTAGAGAGCATTTGGATGATCCAGAAGAGGATTGGGAGAATGTCATATGGTCAGATGAAACCAAAGTAGAACTGTTTGGTAGAAACACAACTCATCATGTTTGGAGGAGAGAGAATGCTGAGTTGCAACCAAAGAACACCATACCTACTGTGAAGCATGGGGGTGGCAACATCATGCTTTGGGGCTGTTTCTCTGAAAAGGGAACAGGACGACTGATCTGTGTACATGAAAGAATGAATGAGGCCATGTATCGTGAGATTTTGAGTGAAAACCTCCTCCCATCAGCAAGGGCATTGAAGATGAAATGTGGCTGGGTCTTTCAGCATGACAATGATCCCAAACACACTGCCCGGGCAACGAAGGAGTGGCTTCGTAAGAAGCATTTCAAGGTCCTAGAGTGGCCTAGCCAGTTTCCAGATCTCAACCCCATAGAAAACCTTTGGAGGGAGTTGAATGTCCCTGTTGCTCAGCGACAGCCCCAAAACATCACTGCCCTAGAGGAGATCTGCATGGAGGAATGGGCCAACATACCAGCAACAGTGTGTGACAACCTTGTGAAGACTTACAGAAAACGTTTGACCTCTGTCATTGCCAACAAAGGATATATAACAAAGTATTGAGATGAACTTTTGATATTGACAAAATACTTATTTTCAACCATAATTTGGAAATAAATTCTTTCAAAAATCAGACAATGTGATTGTCTGGATTTGTCTCCACATTTTGTCTCTCATAGTTGAGGTATACCTATGATGACAATTACAGGCCTCTCTCATCTTTTTAAGTGGGAGAACTTGCACAATTGGTGGCTGACTAAATACTTTTTTGCCCCACTGTACCTGATATTATTTTTACACAGAATTTTTAGTTAATAAATATATATTTTGAGCATATCGTTGTGATCACTTGTCTTCAAAATAGCACAGATAAACGAACTTGAATTACTTGGTTGTATTTGTGGAAAAATGTGAAAATCTCCCTAAAAACAGATGTTTGCATCAATTCCATAAATATAATATTATTTTTATATTTCAATATAAACATTCTGACAAGATACAGTATATAATTACAGCAAAAAAAAAAAAAAAAGAACAATGTTACTTGTAATCTGCTTACAGCAATCTTGGGAAAAATAAATCAAACAGAAATATAATAATTTTAAACTGAGAGTAACTTCAGATTTAAGCTTATACAGCAAAAACTATTATTAAAAAAAATGTATATGTCACTTGCAATCTGATTCCAACAACTTTGGGAGAAATAAAAATCAAAGAAAAATTCAAATGATCTTCAACTGAGTGCATTTTCAAATTTCAGATTTTAGCTTATACACCAAAAACTATTATGAAAAAATATATGTCACTTGCAATCTGATTGCAACAATTTTGGAAAAAAAAAAATCGTAAAAAAAAATAAAAATGTATAAAATCTTAATTAAAAAAATTTAAACGATTTTTAAACTGGGCATATCTTCAGATTTCAGGCCTGATGGAATTTCTTTTTGGACAGACAGAAAAGATAAAGTGCTATATTGAGTGTGGCCCCCTCCACAATTTATTTGTCTAAGTAAAGAGTAAGTAGAGATATCTCAGGTCTATTTAAATTGTGTTAATTCATAGATTGAATTTCTTTCTCACTTACTCATCTCCCTGCAGCAAATCTCTGATTATAATCGCTAACGAAATTCCTGAGCCTCTGGAAGATACGCATTACTGAATCATAATTCTCTCTCTTTACACCCTGATCATCTGATATGTACTGTAAATCTTCTAAGTAGCAGACAGAATGAGTGACACCATAACAATGATATAGAAACATTTTTAATTCTGCCTGACATAACAAATTGCAGAAATGTAGGGACTATTCGGGGGCCTGTTCACGCTTGCATGGTTACCTGTAATTTAACCACTTGAGCTTGTTCACTTGTATACCCTCCACTTGACTTGGCTTTGAGGATTTTTAAATGTGAAATGTGAGCCAAAATTGGGAGATTTGGGCAAATGTTCTCATTTGGCAAAATACATTGTAGTCAAAATGAAAGGCAAAAGGTCGCTTTTGACATTTTTATAAACAAAAAAAGAGCGACAATTTTGAAAAAATATTTTTGACTTTCTGATATAAAACACATCCAATAAGATGCCACATCAGTGCCCATTAATGCAGCCTGATCAGTGCCTATTAATGCAGCCACACCAGTGCCCCGTGATTGCAGCCTGATCAGTGCCCATCAGCGCAGCCACAGCAGTGCCCATTAATGCAGCTTGATCAGTGCCCATCAGCGCAGCCACACTAGTGCCCATTAATGCAGCCACACCAGTGCCCATTAATGCAGCCACCCCAGTGCCCATTAATGCAGCCACACCAGCGCCCATTAATGCAGCCTCACCAGTGCCCATTAATGCAGCCTCATCAGTGCCCATTAATGCAGCCACACCAGTGCCCATTAATGCAGCCATACCAGTGCCCATTAATGCAGCCACACCAGTGCCCATCAGCATAGCTACACCAGTACCCACTAATGCAGCCTCACCAGTGCCCATTAATGCAGCCACCCCAGTGCCCATTAATACAGCCACACCAGCGCCCATTAATGCAGCCTCACCAGTGCCCATTAATGCAGCCTGATCAGTGCCCTTTAATGCAGCCACACCAGTGCCCATTAATGCAGCTATACCAGTGCCCATTAAGGCAGCCTGATCAGTGCCATCAGCGCAGCCACAGCAGTGGCCATTAATGCAGCCTGATCAGTGCCCATCAGCACAGCCACACCAGTGCCCATTAATGCAGCCTGATCAGTGCCCATCAGCACAGCCACACCAGTGCCCATTAATGCAGCCTGATCAGTGCCCATCAGCACAACCACACTAGTGCCCATTAATGCAGCCACACCAGTGCCCATTAATGCAGCCACACCAGTGCTCATCAGCACAGCTACACAAGTACCCATTAATGCAGCCTCAGCAGTGCCCATTAATGCAGCCACACCAGTGCCCATTAATGCAGCCACACCAGTGCCATCATCACAGCCACACCAGTGCTCATTAATGCAGCCTGATCAGTGCCCATCAGTGCAACGACACTAGTGTCTATTAATGCAGCCACACCAGTGCCCATTAATGCAGCCACACCAGTGCCCATCAGCACGGCTACACCAGTACCCATTAATGCAGCCTCAGCAGTGCCCATTAATGCAGCCACACCAGTGCCCATTAATGCAGCCACACCAGTGCCCATTAATGCAATCACACCAGTGCCCATCAGCGCTGCCACACCAGTGCCCATTAATGCAGCCTAATCAGTGCCCATTAATGCAACCACACCAGTGCCCATTAATGCAGCCACACCAGGGCCCATTAATGCAGCCTCACCAGTGCCCATTAATATAGCCTGATCATGGCCCATCAGCGCAGCCACATCAGTGCCCATCAGCGCAGCCACACCAGTGCCTAATAATGCAGCCACACCAGTGCCTAATAATGCAGCCACACCAGTGCCCATTAATGCAGCCTGATCAGTCCCCATCAGCACAGCCTCATATGTGCCCATCAATGTTAGTCTCCCCAGTACCTGGTCTGCACAGCTTCTTCTACCTAGGTCCTGGGTGCAGTGCTTGCACTGCAAGTGGTTCCTCTGGAGCTGGGAACCTCGGACCAGCTGTGCACTGCTGGTACATCTGGTCCTCTCCCTTCCTCCTGGGCAGTGCACCACAGAGCTGGGTAACTAGGGCTGGAGGAAATTTTGGGGGGGGAGGTGAGAGGGCAGGGACTTCCAAATCCTGTCCACCAAACAGCTAATCTCGCGACTCCCGCTGGGTAGCTGTTTAGAAAAAAAAACTTCCCTGGGTCTCCCCCGGGTTTAGTGGGGGCTGGGGGACAGAAAGCGGACTATTTCATCACTTTCAGCTTCAGGCGGATTAATCCGCAGCAGCGCTCCCGGCCGGCTCCAGTGTATAGCACAGGCCGGCCTTCAACTGTGTAGTGTGCTGCAGTGGATTAATCCACCCAAACCTGAAAGTGATGAAGAAGTCCACTTTTTGTCCCCCCGGCCCCCACTGAACACAGATGAGACCCGGGGACATTTTTTTTCTAAACAGCTGGAGATTAGCTTATTGGTGGACAGGGTTTGGGAGTCCGCTGTCACTGAAACCGGCCCACTGAGCCATCGGCCCACCTGGAAACTTCCAGTAGTCCCGATGGCCAGTACATGCCTGTCCCAGAGGTGTTCTATTGGATTTAGGTCAGGCAAGCGTGGGGGGCCATTCAATGGTATCAATTCCTTCATCCTCCAGGAACTGGCTGCATATTCCCACCACATGAGGCTGGCATTGACTTGCACCAGGAGGAACCCAGGACCCAGTGCACCAGCGTAGGGTCTGACAATGGGTCCAAGGATTTCATCCCGATACCTAATGGCAGGTACGGTGCCATTGTCTACCCTGTATAGGTCCGTGATTCCCTCCATGGATATGCCTCCCCAGACCATCACTGACCCACCAACCAAACCGGTCATGCAGAAAGATTTTACAGGCAGCATAACATTCTCCACGTCTTCTCCAGACCCTTTCACGTCTGTCACATGGGCTCAGGGTGAACCTGCTCTCATATGTGAAAAGCACAGGGCGCTAGTGGTGGACCTGCCAATTCTGGTGTTCAATGGCAAAGCCAATCGAGCTCCATGGTGCCGGGCAGTGAGCACAGTGCCCACTAGAGGACGTCGGGCCCTCATTCACACCAGTGAATTTTCACAGCGGAAGCGGCCTGCTGCACACGCCCCCTACAGGCAGAAGTCCGGAATCACGTATATATACGGGATCCAGCGCACGGCTGCCGCCCTGTAGCAGTAAAACTGCTATAGGGATGTTGCTACGTGTTCAAGGAATAAAGTATTTTAGTTCCTACTGTGAAAATAAAAATGCACATCAATGCAATCCATTAGAAAAATGCATGTTAACTCAAGTGTGTCTAATGTAGATTGTAAGCTCAATAGTAGGGTTTTCCTATTCCTTCTGTATTGAACTCTATTTGTAACTGTACTTTCCCCACTCTACATTGTAAAGTGCAAACTGTTGGCGCTATATAAATCCTGAATAATACTTATAAATAATTATAATGTAGCGCCCTGCTCCTGAAGAGCAAACGCTATTCTTTTCAAATTTAAGTTAGTTGAAGCTACAGTTCGGCTCAGCTTATTATTGCCTAAAGTTACTGGTTTCTGTACCAGTTTGGCTGGACTGTGCAAATTTCCATCCGACCATGGGTGGTGCTGTTACCATTGGTGGATGTTGTAAATACAGTCTTGTTGGACATTTTGAATACTCTTTGCCCAGAGACAGTTCGGTGAGAGTGGTTCATCCGCCGTGCATTCTGAGTAGGGGTATTTAAGGAGCAGACACCATTTTTTAGAGGTTGTTCGCGCTTCCTGACCTCATGGCCCTCCTGGCCTGGGGGAATTGCTGCTGCCTAAAATTCTGCCTTGGGGTCGGTGGACCCAAGGCCCAGCTACTAGAAGAAGGCCCAAAGTTTTAGTGGCCTATTGGTCCATAGGATGGTCTCTTTGCTGTCTGGCTTGCGGGAAGAAACAAGGGACTGTAGCAACCAGGGGAGGACTCTTCAGGAGAGGACCGAGCATAAGGCTGGTATCTTGAAAAGAGCCTGGCAACTCAGTCGGAGATGCATCTGGGTTCAAGCACAGCAATCAGTTTATTCAAGATTGTCAGGTCTGTGGCAGAGCCGTATCAAGCACTGTAAGCAGTTTATTCAAGATTGTCAGGTCTGTGGCAGAGACCGTATCCGAGCATCACATCGGCTGCTAGGTTGGTGAGAGAGACCTATCCGGTGGTTGCTAAATCCAGTAGTGTAGCTGCTGCTTGCTGGATATAGGAATTACCTCTAGCCGCAAAATTCAAGGTACCTGAATCCCTTTCACCCTCTACCCTGCTTTTGCATATTTTGTTTCTTCAATAAAACTTGGAAAAAGCACTAAGTGTTGGAGCCAGTGTCTTCAATTGAATATCTACTATGGGACCCCTATGATGAACACTGTGAAGATGGTAACGGTAAGCCCAAATCTATTCAGCAGCTCCTTCTTGGGTTAGTGCTTCATGTGGGGGGTCGTCTGGGATTTACTGTTACCTATCGCAACTAAAGGAACTTTTTGCCAAGGAATGAATGCAATAGAGGGTTTTTTATTTCATTTCATTTTTTTTCTTTCAACAAGGGGTCAGTTGCGGGTTAAGGTCCTGGCGCATCAGCCGTGGGCGGAGTCAAGAAAGCCCGGGAGTTGTGCGATCAGACGAGCCAGTGGGAGGAGTTGTCCCAACTACTTGTTGAGTGAGACACCGCGTGGTCTGGATAAACGTCAGAAGGAAGGTCCTGTTTAGTCATAGCCATGTTCCGAATGCCAGGAATGCAGTCTGCTACGGGACCCAGAATGTTCTCTGGAGGTACCACTACGAGTATCAGACTGCCTGGAACGTTGCTGACGGACACGGGGATTCGCTTACAACCGCATGGGCATTTTATCCTGTATACAACAGGAGATTCAAAGGCTCTGGGCATGCTGTGTAACGGATGTGAGGGACTGGTCGCAAGTCCTCGGCCGTTTGTTCGATGTCTGCACTGCGGAGAATACCTGTCCACTGTCAAACAACCCACCGTGTCGCCCCGGGCCTACCGGATGGATTGGGCCACGGGCATCGCCACTGAAGAGACTGTTACCTTTAATCCTGCAGTCAGGCCTACACTCTCAAAGCCTGCTACGCCGAGTGTTCCTGAGAGAGATGGTACTGTAACTACCATTGAAGAACCGACAGTGGACATTGCTACTACCATCACTTCTACCATCACTTCTACCATTACCGACCTTGCTGTTCCTACTCAAAAGAAGGTCGGGTACGTGAAAGCCTCCCGCGGCCGATATTCGAGGTCGAGGTTTACCTCAGAGACTGCCTGAACCGGATCCACAGAAGGAGTCCACATCGGGAACGGGTGAGATCTCTGGGGACATTGTGCATGGGGGGACTGTTTGCCGATACATGCCTGCGGAGAAGTTGTGGGAAATAGACTTTTTCTCAGATCTTTCAGGAGATGATGATCTCTTTGAAACTATGTCTCAGGAGATGCTGTGGGCGTATAGTGACGATGTCACCGCAACATTTAACTTGTCTGACTGGGCAGCTTTGACCTTTCACCCCCCGGGTGGGAATCCCTACACCCATTAGCGGGACTTTGTCCAAAGATGCTGGTCTGTTCGGGTCAAACAAATCATCTTTCTTTGCCATGGTGCACAAATCCCCAGTTTCATGTGTGCCTTCTGGTCTGGGAAGTTTCCGTTCTTTGCCAAGGCTTGCCCGATCTCAACGGCTGTTAAACAAGCGAGTGGCCACAGAATACGGACTTGAATTCCCGTACGTTCCCAGGGATATTATGCAAGAGATCGAGGGAAACAGAGAGAGCTGGTATAGTGAAGACGCTTGGGTCTATTTGAAAGTACCAAAGCCCTTTAGGAAGCCAGAATGTTAGTCGGTGATGGATGATCGGTTTGCCGGATGCCTGTTGCATTGGAGCTATGGGAGGCACATATACGCAGACAAAGTTGTTATCTGTCGGGCGGGAAATGACCACATCGTATACTTCATCACCACAGTAGATACACAAGGGAAAGCCGTGACTTTGCCTGATCCCCGTTTTTATTGGTGATCGGTTATGGTGACTGTTTCTGTTGGTGTCTAAGAAGAAAACTTCTATTTTCTTTTCTTTTTCTTCAATGCAAGGACTATGGGGAATAGTTAGTTAGTGTCAGTTGATAGAGAAACTGCGTGTCAAGGTTTTCAAACTCTTTCAACACTTGCTTAAAAGGACTTGCACTGCAATGACTTCTGCCACTAGGTCGTAGCCATCTGCCCAACAAGGTTGAACTTTCTGCACTTATGCCGTGTACACACGGTCAGACTTTTCAGCTACAAAAGTCCGACAGCCCGTCCGACAGACTTTCGACAGACCTTCGACTGACTTTTGGCGGACTTTCGACGGACTTTCTAACGACCGGACTTGCCTAAACACGATCACACCAAAGTCCGACAGATTCGTACGTGATGACGTACACCGGACTAAAATAAGGAAGTTGATAGCCAGTAGCCAATAGCTGCCCTAGCGTCGTTTTTTGTCCGTCGGACTAGCATACAGACGAGCGGATTTCTGGGTCTGGCGGAGTTACGACGTAAAGATTTGAAGCATGTTCCAAATCTAAAGTCCGTCAGATTTGCGACTGGAAAGGTCCGCTGAAGGTCCGGTGAAGCCCACACATGATCGGATTGTTCGCCGGATTTGGTCCGTCAGACCTGTCCAGTCGAAAAGTCGGACCGTGTGTACGCCCCATTAGTTATTTCTCATAAAATAATTAATAAATCATGGCGAGAAAGAAAATTCCATTTTCCAGGAAATGGGGTTTTGCTTCTTGCATGGAAGGTACTGACTTGTGTATTTCTGTTTGTTTTCTGTGTTTTGTTTCAGATTCAACCGGATCTTCTGGCAAGCAACCGGAGAGTGGGTGGCACAGATAGCTAGATAGGTCATGAGAATGTGTTGCTGTATTTTCTAATTCATGTGTGATGCTGTGAACCATTTAATGTGTTGTTACTTTACCCTTCTTCCCCTTTCTACTCAAATGTTGGGATTCAGGTATTTGACTTTCAGGATTGAGAGTCAAAATTTTTTTTTTGTTTTTCCTTCTTCCCAACGATGGGGACATCGTCTATTGCGGTGGGGGGAGTATGTAGCGCCCTACTCCTCCTATTCTTTTCAAATTTAAGTTAGTTGAAGCTACAGTTCAGCTCAGCTTATTATTACCTAAAGTTACTGGTTTCTGTACCAGTTTGGCTGGACTGTGCAGATTTCCTTCCGACCATGGGTTACCATTACTGTTACCATTGGTGGATGTTGTAACTACAATCTGATTGGACATATTGAATACTCTTTGCCCAGAGACAGTTCGGTGGGAGTGGTTCATCCGCCGTGCATTCTGGGTAGGGGTATTTAAGGAGCAGACACCATTTTTTTAGGGGTTGTTCGCGCTTCCTGACCTCATGGCCCTCCTGGCCTGGGGGAATTGCTGCTGCCTAAAAATTCTGCCTTGGGGTCGGCGGACCCAAGTCCCAGCTACTAGAAGAAGGCCCAAAGTTTTAGTGGCCTCTTGGTCCACAGGATGGTCTCTTTGCTGTCTGGACTACGGGAAGAAGCAAGGGACTGTAGCGACCAGGGGAGGACTCTTCAGGAGAGGACCCAGCATAAGGCTGGTGTCTTGAGAAGAGCCTGGGAACTCAGTCGGAAACGCATCTGGGATCAAGCACAGCAATCAGTTTATTCAAGATTGTCAGGTCTGTGGCAGAGACCGTATCCGAGCATCGCATCGGCTGCTAGGTTGGTGAGAGAGACCTATCCCGTGGTTGCTAATTCCAGTTGTGGAGCTGCTGTTCGCTGGATATAGGAATTACCTCTAACCACAAAATTCAAGGTACCTGAATCCCTTTCACCCTCTACCCTGCTATTGCATATTTTGTTTCTTCAATAAACCTTGGAAAAAGGACTAAGTGTTGGAGCCAGTGTCTTCAATTAGTGTCTTCAATTGAATATCTACTATGGGACCCCTATGATGAACACTGTGAAGATGGTAACGGTAAGCCCAAATCTATTCAGCAGCTCCTTCGGGGGTTAGTGCTTCAATAATAATAATAATGTGCGTCAACATGCACTATATGCAAGTGATGTGCATCTAGCCTTAAATAAAAAATGGAATCCAATGTTCATATTCACAAAAAAAAAAAAAATTGAAAAAGATTACATAAAAAACAAATAACCCCCCCCCCCCCAAAAAAAAAAAGAAAGAAAAATCTAGCTCCCAAAAATGTATTTATTTTCTTTTTACTCTAAAAAAAAAACAGGAAACAAACAAAAATGCTATTTTAATACGGCCAGACTCATTTGTCCATTTTATAACCACGATAAAATAATTTTTCGAATAGAAAACAATTAAAGTTAATTAGTGATATTTAAAAAAATAATAATAAAAAAAGGGATATACAAACAATAAAAAAGTAAAATAATAGCGTGCATAAAAAATATACAAAACAAAATGCACTCGGGACAATATTGTTAGAATGTAAATAAAAATAATAAATAAATAATAAATAAAAAATGTAATCCAACACAAAGAATGACCATATTAACAAAATATAAAAAAACACTGAAAAAGAATGTATTTATTTTCTGTTTAGTCTAAAAAAAAAACAGGAAACAAACAAAAATGCTATTTTAATATGGCCAGACTTATTTGTCCATTTTATAATGACAATAAAATTATTTTTTGAATAGAAAACAATTAAAGTTAATTAGTAATATTAAAAAAAATAATAATAAAAAGAAGGAATAAACAAACAATAAAAAATAAAATAAAAATAATAGTGTGCAAAAAAATATATTGTTTAGAAAAATAAGTGGTTGGACTATAGACAGGAAATAACGGAGATGGATCTCCCAATCCCTAGATATGAGACACACAGATAAAAAGAAAGATGGCCCTCTTTCAAGAATAAGTGGGATTTTTAAGGGAGATAGTACGTCTATTGATAGTAGGCCAGTACCACATAGGTTAGTAAAAAATATAATTTTTTTAATGAAAGATAGTTAAAATAATTTGTATATGCATAAAGGACATAACTTATAAGAACATCAACATGACCATCCAGTAGTATATTCAGAATTAATTCGTGATTGTCAGCCAACATGTTTCGCAAAGAATTATTTTCGCTTCATCAGGGCATAACACGACATCACTAATTCATTATAACTACTAGTACAGGTCTAAAGAGCAGAGCAACCACCACCATTGCCAGACGTCATCTAGTGTACCAACTGGAGCATAGTACCCATGGGTGCCAGATCCCAACAGGATAATAACACTGGATGGTCATGTTGATGTTCTTATAAGTTATGTCCTTTATGCATATACAAATTATTTTAACTATCTTTCAATAAAAATTTATTTTTTTTACTAACCTATGTGGTACTGACCTACTATCAATAGACGTACTATCTCCCTTAAAAATCCCACTTATTCTTTTTATCTGAGTGTGCAAAAAAAATACAAAAAAACATGCACTCGGGACAATATTGTTAGAATGTAATTTTATAGTGTTACTAAACCCACAACAGTAAAATCAGTCTGCATATGTAGTAAAGCGTGCTTGTTATACTCACTGTGGAGCCCAAGTGGTCAGTCCTCTGCATTGTGTAAAAAGGCTGTTTGACCCGGTCTTCTGTGATCCTCCCCTTCTTCTGCTGTCTCCTGATAATGTCCTGATAAAACAGAGTCTATGGAGTCAGGCTGCACATGCTCCGTTTGGTGTGTATTGCTGGAGAGGGATTTTTTTTGTTTGTTTGTTTTGGGAGAGTGCATGTGATCAGTAGGGATGAGCTTCGTGTTCGAGTCGAACCCATGTTCGACTCGAACATCGGCTGTTCGATCGTTCGCCGAATTGCGAACGTTATGGGCCGTTCGCGCTAAATTCGTGTGGCGCGTCACGGCCCATAATTCACTGCGGCATCGCAGTGCATTGCTGGCTGATGATTGGCCAAGCATGCACTATGACCCGCATGCTTGGCCAATCACAGCGCCGTCAGTAGAGAGAGCTGTAATTGGCCAAAGCCAGGGTGGCTTTGGCCAATTATGGCTCAGGGGATTTAGTACACACCCCACACTATATAAGGCCGCCTGCACGGCGGCCCTGTGTAGTGTGTGTTCCAGTGTGCTGAGAGATAGAGAGAGAGAGAGACAGTGTCATTTGATTTGAGTTAGATAGATTAGGCAGAACAGTCAGTCAGTTAGCTGCACTTACAGTGTATTGTGTATATATATGCATCCCAGGTGTTGCATATATATATATACACTGTATTCAGTTTAGCTAGATCCGTTCCTGTTATCTTCTATCTAGACTATTTACATTTAATGCAGTGCGTCCTGCTCACAGTGTTCAGCTAGATCCGTTCCTGTTATCTTCTAGACTATTTACATTTAGTGCAGTGCGTCCTGCTCACAGTGTTCAGCTAGATCCGTTCCTGTTATCTTCTAGACTATTTACATTTAGTGCAGTGCGTCCTGCTCACAGTGTTCAGCTAGATCCGTTCCTGTTAAATTCCTAATGACAGGCAGGCTTGTCTGGTTACAGTATATAAAGCTACCTGAAGAAAATTACAGGTGTTCTATTTGATCCTATTAGTACCACGGTCAGGCAGCTAGACTATTTACATTTAGTACAGTGCGTCCTGCTCACAGTGTTCAGCTAGATCCGTTCCTGTTATCTTCCTACTGACAGGCAGGCTTGTCTGGTTACAGTATATAAAGCTACCTGAAGAAAATTACAGGTGTTCTATTTGATCCTATTAGTACCACGGTCAGGCAGCTAAACTATTTACATTTAGTACAGTGCGTCCTGCTCACAGTGTTCAGCTAGATCCGTTCCTGTTATCTTCCTACTGACAGGCAGGCTTGTCTGGTTACAGTATATAAAGCTACTTGAAGAAAATTACAGGTGTTCTATCCCAGCTTAGTGCAGCTACAGGCCATTAGTATGTCTGGAAGGCCAAGAAGGAGAGGCAGACAGTCACAAGCCAATAAGAGAGGGCAAGCAGGCTCTGTGTCTAGTGCTGGTCGTGGAGACGGTGCATCCTCATCAGCACGTGGCCATGGGACACGCTTGGCCTTTTTTTCGGCAGCTGGCCGTGTTGAGCCGCAACATGCGGAAGACTTGGTCGAGTGGATGACCAAGCCGTCCTCATCCTCCTCATCCTCTCTCACCCATGCCCAGGGTGCTTTGTCTGGCAAAGCAGCGGCCTCTTCCCTCAGCTCAATGTCATCAGTGACTCCTTCCCTAGCTCCACCATGTCCTCATGAGGATTCCCTCGAACTGTTTGACCACAGTGTTGGGTACATGCTCCAGGAGGATGCCCAGCGTTTGGAAGGCTCTGATGACGATACTGAGCTCGATGAAGGCAGTAACATGAGCACGGACAGAGGGGGTGCCCAAGAAGGACAGCAATCTGGCAGTCATGCTCCCCCTGCTGCAGCATACTGCCAGGTTTGCTCCAGTGATGAGGAGGGAGGGGATGATGAGGTCACTGACTCAACGTGGGTGCCTGATAGGAGAGAGGAGGAGGAGGAGGAGGAGGAGGAGGAGGAGGAGGAGGCGGCGGCACATCACCAACGAGGCAGGATGCCCTCCAGGGGCCAGCCTAAGGGCAGCACATTGACTGCATCACACCCCAAAGCTCCACATGTGCAGGGCACTGCAGTCTCTGCGCGTTATTCAAAAAGTTCTTTGGTGTGGGCCTTTTTTGAGACGAGTGCATCAGATCGCACCGCTGCTATTTGCAACATATGTCTCAAGCGTATCTCACGTGGCCAAAACATCTCCCGCTTGGGTACCACATGCTTGACCAGACATATGTTGACCTGCCATGCAGTTCGTTGGCAAGCGTATCTAAAAGACCCACACCAAAGAACAAAGAGGATCTCTCCTTGCTCCTCATCAGCTGAGATTTCCAACCCCACTAGACCTTCAGTCCTCTCTGAGACCTGCAGTGAGAGGAATGAAGGTGTAGAATTAGGTGTGTCACAGCCAAGTACTTGTGGGCAATCTGCTTTTGGTACACCGACGTCAGATTGTACCAGGCAAATTTCCCTGCCCCAGCTGCTGCACCGCCGAAAGAAGTTTGCTCCCAGCCATCCACATGCCCAGCGGTTGAATGCTAGCTTGGCAAAATTGCTAGCACTTCAACTGCTGCCTTTTCAGTTGGTAGACTCTGCCCCCTTCCGTGAGTTTGTGGAATGTGCGGTTCCTCAGTGGCAGGTACCCAAACGCCACTTTTTCTCACGGAAGGCGATTCCGGCTCTCTACCGGCATGTGGAAGGCAATGTCCATGCCTCGCTGGACAGGGCGGTCAGCGGTAAGGTGCATATTACCGCTGACTCATGGTCCAGCAGGCATGGACAGGGACGTTACCTAAGTTTCACGGCGCATTGGGTGACTCTGCTGGCAGCTGGGAAGGATGCAGGACAAGGTGCAGTAGTGTTGGAGGTTGTTCCGCCACCACGCCTCCAAAATGCTGATTGTGACACACCTCTCTCCTCCACCCCCTCCTCTTCTTCTTCCTCCATGGCCTCTTCCTCGGAACCAGCGGTGCTCCGTAGGCGTTCAAGGGGCTACGCAAGTACGCAGGCCAAAAGATGCCATGCGGTGCTTGAGCTGGTGTGCTTGGGGGACAGGAGCCACACTGGGGCAGAGGTTTTGTCAGCTCTGCAGGGGCAGGTTCAGAGGTGGTTGACGCCACGCCAACTTAAGGCAGGAATGGTGGTTTGCGACAATGGCACCAACCTCCTCTCTGCCCTCCGACAGGGACAAATGACCCATGTGCCCTGTTTGGCTCACGTCCTTAACTTGGTGGTGCAGCGGTTCTTGGGCAGGTACCCGGGCTTACAGGATGTCCTGAGGCAGGCCAGGAAAGTCTGTGTGCATTTCCGCCGGTCATATAATGCCAGTGCTCGGCTGACGGACCTCCAAAAGGAGTTTAACCTGCCCAAGAACCGCCTAATCTGTGACATGCCCACCAGGTGGAACTCAACGTTGGCCATGCTGCAGCGGCTGCACACGCAGCAGAGGGCCATCAATGAGTACCTGTGCGACTATGGCACCAGGACAGGGTCAGGGGAGCTTGGTTTTTTTTCCCCACACCAGTGGGCCATGATCAGGGATGCATGCACTGTCCTGTCACCATTCGAGGAGGCCACGAGGATGGTGAGCAGTGACAGTGCATGCATCAGTGACACTGTCCCCCTTGTCCACCTGTTGGAGCACACGCTGCGTGGAATAATGGACAGGGCACTTGAGGCAGAACAGAGGCAGGAAGAGGAGGACTTCCTTAGCTCTCAAGGCCCCCTTTATCCAGACAGTGTTCCTGCGTGCCCGCCGATCACACAGGAAGAGGACGAGGAGGAAGAGGAGGAGGAGGAAGATTGTGTCAGTATGGAGGTGGAGCCTGGCACTCAGCATCAGCAGCAGTCTTTAAGGGATCAGTCCCAAGAAACACATGGACTTGTACGTGGCTGGGAGGAGGTGGCTGCGGACCATGTCGTTCTTAGTGACCCAGAGGACTCCGGACCGAATGCCTCAGCAAACCTACGCTGCATGGCCTCCCTGATCCTGCAAAGCCTGCGTAAGGATCCTCGTATTCGTGGTATCAAGGAGAAGGACCAATACTGGCTGGCAACCCTCCTTGATCCACGTTACAAGGGTAAGGTTGCGGACCTTATCTTGCCATCGCAGAGGGAGCAGAGGATGAAACATCTTCGGGAGGCCTTGCAGAAAGGTCTGTGCAACGCGTTCCCAGAGACTGGGAGGTTACAAACTCCTGTTTCTGGACAACGTGTTGCTGAGGCTTCGGTCAGTCAAAGAAGGAGCGGTGGAGAAGGTGGCCGTCTGACCGATGCGTTCAGACAATTTTTTGGTCCGCAGCCCCAAGGTATGATCGGTTCCAGCAACCATCGCCAGCGTCTGTTTTACATGGTGCAGGAATACCTAGGGGCAAGATCAGACTTGGACACCTTTCCCACCGAAAATCCTCTGGGTTACTGGGTCTTGAGGATGGATCACTGGCCAGAGCTTGCACAGTATGCAATTGAGCTACTGGCCTGTCCTGCATCCAGCGTTCTTTCGGAACGCACATTCAGTGCTGCTGGAGGCGTGGTAACCGATCACAGGGTGCGTCTGTCCACCGACTCGGTCGATCGGCTGACCTTCATAAAAATGAATGAGTCTTGGATCACCACCAGCTACCAAGCACCTGATGCTGATGTAACCGAATAATTTTTTTTGAAATCTCAGATCCCTTCAAAGACTGCCTATGCTGATGCTGAGTGACTATCCCTGAGTAATTATCCTCTTCCTCCTCAATCATCACGCTGATAGCTTGTAAGAACATTTTTGGTTCTGGGCGCCACCACCAGTGCCTAAGGCACAATTTTTCAGCCCCTGTTTAACAGGGGCGTGTAATTACAATTTTTGATGTAATACTTTGCAGCAGGGCTCGTTCCTGCATTCCAACTAGAGTGTCTGTGAGGGGTTGCAGTGTTGTGGCACCAGCACCAGTGCCTAAGGCCCAATTTTTCTGCCCCTGTCTAACAGGGGCGTGTAATTACAATTTTTGATGCAATACTTTGCAGCAGGGCTCGTTCCTGCGTTCCAACTAGAGTGTCTGTGAGGGGTTGCAGTGTTGTGGCACCAGCACCAGTGCCTAAGGCCCAATTTTTCTGCCCCTGTCTAACAGGGGCGTGTAATTACAATTTTTGAAGCAATACTTTGCAGCAGGGCTCGTTCCTGCGTTCCAACTAGAGTGTCTGTGAGGGGTTGCAGTGTTGTGGCACCAGCACCAGTGCCTAAGGCCTAATTTTTCAGCTCCTGTTCAACAGGGGCATGTAATTACAATTCTTGATCTAATATTTCACAGCAGGGCCCTGTGAGGGCTTACAGTGTTGTGGCCACAGCAACACCTAAGGCCCAAATTTCTGCTGAGTATATAGGGCAGGACCCTACTTTCAAACATCTAACTTACAAACGACTCCTACTTGCAAACGGAAGGAGACAACAGGAAGTGAGATGAAATCTACCCCTAGGAAGGGAAATTCTTTCCTGTAAGAGTTAATATGGGAAAACAATTTCTCCTTTCCACTGATGCTTTCCAATCCTTGTTCCACAAAAAAACCCAAATTTTCAAAAAACATTTTTCATTGGGACAAAAAAGTGAGGTGAAATCTTCTGAAGAGGAGGAAAGACAGCAAAACAAATGTCACAGGGGTGATAACCCTTCCCTATGTTTTCCAAAAAGCTTAGAAAAGATTTTTTGGCTGGAGCTAAACACGTTAAAAATGTTCAAAATTACAAACAGATTCTACTTAACAACAAACCTACAGTCCCTGTCTTGTTTGCACCGCCTGTATACTGCTGTTCAGAGTATATAGGGCCTGGTGGCCCCACACCTTTCCTTATTTTAATTTGGGTGCGGGGTTCCCCTTAATATCCATACAAGACCCAAAGGGCCTGGTAATGGACTGGGGGGTACCCATGCCGTTTGTCTCACTGATTTTCATCCATATTGCCATGACCCGACATGACATTAAACCCGCAAGCAGTTTTAAATGAGATTTTTTCCTTTAAAAATGACATTTGGTGCAGGGACTGTTCTAAACATGGGAAACACGCGTCACTTTACAGGCATACTATAGACACCCCCCAGGTACGATATTTAAAGGAATATTTCACTTTTTTTTTTTTTACTTTAAGCATCATTAAAATCACTGCTCCCGAAAAAACGGCCGTTTTTAAAAGTTTTTTTTGCATTGATACATGTCCCCTGGGGTAGGACCCGGGTCCCCAAACCCTTTTTAGGACAATACCATGCAAATTAGCCTTTAAAATGAGCACTTTTGATTTCGAACGTTCGAGTCCCATAGACGTCAATGGGGTTCTAACGTTCGTGCGAACTTTCGGTCCGTTCGCGGGTTCTGGTGCGAACCGAACCGGGGGGTGTTCGGCTCATCCCTAGTGATCAGCAATTCATCATAGGGCCAATCAGCACTGTCCATACAGAGGGTCAGGGGTCCTGCAGTCTCATAGGACAACTGTGTGGAAATGAGAATGCCTCCTACAAGCTTTAACCAGACACTGATAGAAGTCACAAGACTGCTATATACTGCTGATGAGAAAAGGTATTTAACAGTTGATAGTTACTAAAATAATTGCATTTCCATGTCCTGTGTATTGTGGGAGACCAGATATAGTGAATGCAGGTCCTGGGTTTAGTAACACTTTAAATAAAGTTTGCCCCTCAGTCACTCTCCCTGCCGGGTATCAGACAGTCAGCTGTCTCTCACAGAGCATTTTTTGCGATTCGGCAAACTGCGTCGATTTAACTGACAATTGCGCGGTCGTGCGACGTTACACACAAACAAAATTGACGTCTTCCCCCCCCCCCCCCACAATAGAGCTTTCTTTTGGTGGTATTTGATCACCTCTGCGGTTATTAATTTTTTATTTTTTTATTTTTTGTATTTTTGTAAGAGCAACACAATATTTTGTACTTTTTGCTATAATAAATATCCGCATTTTTTTTTTTTTTTGTTTAAAAAAAGCAAACTTTTTCCTCAGTTTAGGCCGGTATGTATTCTTCTACATATTTTTGGTAATAAAAATCGCAGTAAGCGTATATTTTTATTATTATTATTATTATTAATCGACAGGATTTATGTAGCGACAACAGTTTGCTCAGCGCTTTACAACATATATTGTATATTGATTGGTTTGCGCAAAAGTTATAGCGTCTACAAAATAGGGGATAGATTTATGGCATTTTTATTGATAATTTTTTTTTTTTTACTAGTAATGGCGGTGATCAGCGATTTTTATCGTGACTGCGACACATCGGACAATTCTGACACATTTTTGGGACCATTGGCATTTATACAGCGATCGGTGCTATAAAAATGCCTTGATTACTGTAAAAAATGTCACTGGCAGTGAAGGGGTTAACACTAGGGGGCGATCAAGGGGTTAACTGTGTTCCCTAGTGTGTGTTCTAACTGAAGGGGGGAGGGGACTGACTAGGGGAGATGACAGATCGCTGTTCATACTTTGTATATACTTTGTATGAACACACGATCTGTCACTTCTCCCCTCAGAGAACCGGGATCTCTGTGTTTATAGACACAGAGATCCCGGTTCTCGCCGCATTACGAGCGATCGCAGGAGCCTGCCAGTCTTGATCACTCGTGTCGGCTCCGGGGGCGTGCTGCTGGCGCCCCTAGTGGCCGCCCTTAGGAGCGACGTAACATGACGGCGATTCACCTACCCGTGACATTCTGGTCGGCAAAGGGTTAAACTACTGAGTGTTCAGTTTGAGCCCTTTATTATTTATAAAAGTGTTGTGATGACTGTGTCTGATTACATACATGTAAGGTTAGCGTGCAGATAAGGAAATCATTTATCACTTTCTTTTTGCATGCTCTCATTAATGTTTTCTACACAATTCCAGACGGGGGAAGCTGAACACATGACGGTGTCCGGGGATGGAAAAAAAAACGAACACTGCCACATGAAACGGAGAATGAAAACAAAAGAAGCTTGGAGATGATTGGATGATTCAAGTCATTGCAGCTTTGCCTAATTAAGCCAAGTAAATATTCTAAAGGAATCCAGTTGTATTCGTGGTGCAAGTTCTTGCATGCGCTGTCCCTAGACGTCAAAATGTAAGCTGACAGTTGCTGTGGAAATACAATGTTACTTTCTATCTCTCTATCTCCCGTCTGATCAATGTTTATAAACAATGTTACTTTGTATCCCAGTATCTAAGTTTGTACAATGATTGTAAGCACTGTGTGTCAGACATCCATTTTATGACAGAAGTAGCTTCTACAGCCGCAATATTTCCACAGCAACTGTCAGCTTACATGTTGCCGTTTAGGGACAGCGCATGCAAGAACTTGCACCACGAATACAACTGGATTCCTTTAGAATATCTCCTGTCTGATCAATGTTTATAAACAATGTTACTCTGTCTCTCTCTATCTCCTGTCTGATCTATGTTAATAAACAATTTTACTTTGTATCTCTCCATAAACATTGATCAGACAGGAGATAGAGAGGTACAAAGTGACATTGTTTATAAACATTGATCAGACAGGAGATAGAGAGGTACAAAGTGACATTGTTTATAAACATTGATCAGACAGGAGATAAACAGTGTTACTTTGTATCTCTCTATCTCCCGTCTGATCAATGTTTATAAAAAATGTTACTTTGTATCTCTCTATCTCCTGTCTGATCAGTGTTTATAAACAATGTTACTTTGTATCTCTCTATCTCCCGTCTGATCAATGTTTATAAACAATGTTACTTTGTATCTCTCTATAAACATTGATCAGACAGCAGATAGAGGGATACAAAGTAACATTGTTTATAAACATTGATCAGACAGGAGATAGAGAGGTACAAAGTGACATTGTTTATAAACATTGATCAGACAGGAGATAGAGAGGTACAAAGTGACATTGTTTATAAACATTGTTCAGACAGGAGATAGAGAGATACAAAGTGACATTGTTTATAAACATTGATCAGACAGGAGATAAACAATGTTACTTTGTATCTCTCTATCTCCCGTCTGATCAATGTTTATAAAAAATGTTACTTTGTATCTCTCTATCTCCTGTCTGATCAGTGTTTATAAACAATGTTACTTTGTATCTCTCCAACTCCCCTCTGATCAATGTTTATAAACAATGTTATTTTGTATCTCTCTATCTCCCGTCTGATCAAGGTTTATAAACAATGTTACTTTGTATCCCAGTATCTAAGTTTGTACAATGATTGTAAGCACTGTGTGTCAGACATCCATTTTATGACAGAAGTAGCTTCTACAGCCGCAATATTTCCACAGCAACTGTCAGCTTCAATGTTTATGGAGAGATACAAAGCAACATTGTTTATATACGGGAGCAAAATTGTTTATAAACATTGATCAGACAGGAGATAGAGAGATACAAAGTAACATTGTTTATAAACATTGATCAGACAGGAGATAGAGAGATACAAAGTAACATAGTTTATAAACATTGATGTTTGAAGGTGGGGATGGTGTTCTTGGGGTCATAGGTAGCATTCCTCCTCCTCCAAACACGGCGAGTTGAGTTGATGCCAAAGAGCTCGATTTTGGTCTTCTCTGACCACAACATTTTTACTCAGTTCTCCTCTGAATCATTCAGATGTTCATTAGCAAACTTCAGACGGACCTGTACATGTGCTTTCTTGAGTAGGGGGACTTTGCGGACGCTGCAGGATTTCAGTTCTTCACGGCGTAGTGTGTTACCAATTGTTTTCTTGGTGACTATGGTCCCAGCTGCCTTGAGATCATTGACAAGATTCTCCGGTGTAGTTCTGGGCTGATTCCTCACCGTTCTCATAATCACTGAAACTCCCCGAGGTGAGATCTTGCATGGAGCCCCAGACCGAGGGAGATTGACAGTTATTTTGTGTTTCTTCCATTTGCGAATAATCTCACCAACTGTTGTCACCCTCTCACCAAGCTGCTTGGCGATGGTCTTGAAGCCCATTCCAGCCTTGTGTAGGTCTACAATCTTGTTCCTGACATCCTTGGACAGATCTTTGGCCATGGTGGAGAGATTGGAATCTGATTGATTTGATTCTGTGGACAGGTGTCTTTTATACGGGTGACAAGCTGAGATTAGGAGCACTCCCGTTTTACCATTAAAATGATAGATTGATCATTTGTTTGTCAGAGGGCAAACGTACAAAATCAGTAGGGGATCAAATACTTTTTTTTTCCCCCTCACTGTATATTACCATATATACTCAAGTATAAGCCAAGTTTTTCAGAACTTTTTTTGTGCTGAAAGTGCCCCCCTTGGCTTATACTCGAGTCAAGCACTTTTCTGGTGCAAAGAATGACATATTCCGAACTGACCTTGGGGCCACTTGGTGCTAGGAACCCCAAATTTGGTGTGCAAACCCAGCGGAACTAGCACTGCAGCATATCCAAAGCTGGGGTTCCTAGCACCAAGTGTTCCCAAGATACGGGGCCCCAAAGTCGGTTCGGAAAATGTAATTCTCTGCTGCAGAAAAGTGCTTGACATTTTCCGAACTGAATTTGGGGCCCTGTATCTCGGGGCCACTTGGTTCTAGGGACCCCAGCTTTGGATATGTTGTGGTGCTAGTTCCACTGGGTTTGCACACCAAATTTGGGGTTCCTAGCACCAAGTGGCCCCAAGATACGGGGCCCCAAAGTCGGTCAACTGTGTCCATCTGCAGCAATGTCATTTTGGGACCCTTTAGGTCCAGAGACCCCAAATTTTGGCTGCAGCTAGGGGCATCTAGGAACCCTTAACTACTGAGTTTGAAGTTCAGGGGACCTATGGCTACAAATGGGCACAGTGAGGCATGCAAATTGGCACAGTGAGGCTGCAAATGGGCATTGCTGACCCTCTTTTCCACTTACAGTAGCTGCGCATGTCTCACCCTCGGCTTATACTCGAGTCAATAAGTTTTCCCAGTTTTTTGTGGTAAAATTAGGTGCCTCGGCTCATATTCGGGGTCGGCTTATACTCGAGTATATACGGCAATTTGTTATCTCTAGTAATGACAAAGTTATTGTGGAATAAACTGGTCCATAGCAGAGATGTGAAGATGGCTGTGGTCTACAGGGGGCGTAGAGGGGTGAGAGCTGAACTGGTGAAGGACGTTCCTAAAGAGCAGAGAACTTCCTTCTCTCTAGAGAAAGATGAACCTTTTTTGTTTCCTTTGTCAAGTTCACTCGTAATAAAAACCACAGTAATGTCTGCAATGTGATTGTCATTCTGTATGAGTTGTATAGCAGGAAGCCTTCCACAACACATCACCCTGGCCCTTCCTCCAATGACTGCATGTAAAGGGGAACTCCAGACAGAACCATTTTTTGGGAAGGATAGAACCTCTGTCAGTTTTTTTTTTTTACTGCTGCACGTGTTCCCTTTGAGGATTTTTTTTTTTTTGCTTCTTTGCTGCATGATTAACCACTTCAGCCCCCCCGAATATTTACCCCCCTTCCTAACCAAGCCTATTTCTTTGCGATACGGCACTGCGTTACTTTATTTTTTTTTATATTCTCTATTTTATTTTTTTTTATTCTCTATTTTATTTTAAACAATTTTTACAAAATACAAATACACATTTTTACAAAATACAAATACAAACAAACATACATAATTCAATTGCGTGCGTAGCGCAAAATATATCATCATAACACAATACGGTTCTATTCTTAGCAAATATACAAAGTCTTGAAAGTCGCATTTCTTATTTTATGATTCTAATAATTATATAGACTTTGACCTAGGCCGTCTTAACTATACAGTACACAACTAAAAAAATAAAAAATAAAAAAAAGGGGGAAAAGATGTTACTTTGACAACTGATGCGGTCGTGCGACGCTGTACCCAAACACAATTCTTTGTCCTAAATAGAGAAGGTTCCCCGTGGGGTTTCGAATTGCAGCAATAGAATACAATGTTTTAGAAATATCTAATTAAAAAAAATAATAACAATATAATTTTATTTAGAAAAATTCATTACATCAAAGCAACATTAGTTACGGTTAAAACATGAGCTCTTTGGGTAAAGCTAATACATGTACATACAAATTACAGCCATTGAGTACAAAGAGGAAAAACATAGCATGATATAAGTATATAAATCATACTGATGCAACACGACGCGTTTCGACCTTCTACAGTAGAGGTCTTCTTCTGGAGGAGCGATTAAAAAAACCTGACCTGTGATGCTGTATAAACTGACCTGTGACGATATATACACTGATCTGCGAGGCTGAGCTGTATACATTAATCCGTGATGCTGTATACACTGATCTGTTATGCTATATACACTGATCTGTGAGGCTGAGCTGTATACCCTGATCTGTGAGGCTGAGCTGTATACCCTGATCTGTGAGGCTGAGCTGTATACTCTGTACTCTGTCCTGTGATGCTGGGGCTGTATACTCCTGACACTATGGGTGGAAGCAAGTGGAATACAGGGGACGGAGTATGTGGATTCTATAAGAGGTGGGGCTTATGAAAAGTGGATAAGGGGTCAAAAAAAGTAAGGGTGGGGTCTGCCGCTTCCCCATCCAAAACATCACCAGCCGCCACTGCTAAGGACACTGGCTGGGAAGGGGTTAACAACAGAGGCGATCAAAGGGTTAATTGCATGTTTTTCTAAACTGGGGGAGCTGCTTTTACCATGGGAAGATGTGGATTCTTGTCCCTGCTTTGCAGAGACACAGGATCAATGCCTTCCATACTGACAGCGATCTACCTTGTTTACAGAAGCAGATCTGCCGTTCTCCTCAATCATTGCCAGGTGTCAGTGGACATAGAGTCAGCAGAACTCGCCGCTGGGCTTCCACTGTGTGTAATCTTACCTGTAAAAAGCCAGGTCATGTATACAGTGCCTTGCAAAAGTATTCACCCACATTGGCATGTGCGTATGTATTCACCCCTTTTGTTATGAAGCCCATAAAAAGCCTTCTTACCTTCAGAAGTCACATAATTAGTGAAATGATGTCCACCTGTGTGCAATCTAAGTGTCACATGATCTGTCATTACATAGACACACCTTTTTGAAAGGCCCCAGAGGCTGCAACACCTAAGCAAGAGACACCACTAACCAAACACTGCCATGAAGCCCAAGGAACTCTCTAAACAAGTAAGGGACAATGTTGTTGAGAAGTACAAGTCAGGGTTAGGTGCTAAAATAAATCCAAATCTTTGATGATCCCTAGGAGCACCATCAAATATATCATAAACAAATGGAAAGAACATGGCACAACAGAAAACCTGCCAAGAGACGGCCGCACACCAAAACTCACGGACCGGGCAAGGAGGGCATTAATCAGAGAGGCAGCACAGAGACCTAAGGTAACCCTGGAGGATCTGCAGAGTTCCACAGCAGAGACTGGAGTATCTGTACATAGGACGACAATAAGCCGTACGCTACATAGAGTTGGGCTTTATGGCAGAGTGGCCAGAAGAAAGCCATTACTTTCAGCAAAAAACTAATTGGCACGTTTTGAGTTTGCGAAAAGGCATGTGGGAGACTCCCAAAATGTTTGGAGGAAGGTGCTCTGGTCTGATGAGACTAAAATTGAACTTTTTGTCCATCAAAGAAAATGCTATGTCTGGTACAAACCCAACACCAATCACATCACCCAAAGAACACCATCCCCACAGTGTGTCAGGAAAGGGTCCATCCGCTTTGGCGTGCAGTACTGAGGTCCACCAGCAGGTGTCTCCTGGCAGTTTGGAACTTTTAGGGGAGTCTTTCCCTGTTGGTGTTATGGCATCATTGGGCTGCAGTACTGACGTTCACCAGCGGATGGATCCTGGCAGTATGGAGCAGACAACGGTGCCTGCGCTCAGGTGTTACGTGAGGACAATTACTGACAGTCTCATAAATACGCGGCAAGCCCTCACATGCTTGCCTTGGTATCTCTCTCCCTGCCTGTTATCCTGACCTTGAGCCTGCATCTGACCTGACCTGACCTAACCTGATCTGATCTGATCCCTATGCTGAGCCCATCCTGGATCTGTCCCTCCTGTTCCTGATTACCTTGGATCCCTGCCCTGTAGCCTATCCATCTGTCCTCTCCCTGTCCTGCTGGTTGCCCGTCCTTACCCATCTGCTGACCTCCTTGTGTGTGACATCGGCCTGGCTTTTGTTACGATTCTGGTATTTCCAGTTTATTTGTATATACCATTTGTTGTTTGTGGGTCTGTGGTTGGTTGTGCACTGTTTATATTCACTTATATGTCACCTATTTAAATAAACACCATTATTATTCACTTACATGCGTTTCTGATTTCCTTTGTGCAGTCCACACAGTCTGGTCTACTAATTCCCTGACAGTATACCAAGGCCATCCGTGACCAGATGTGGCTGCACTGAGGAATCATCCTGGTTTGTTGGGCGTGCTAAGATGGATTTTAATGAAATTATCTTTTATTCTCAGCTGGCAGAAGAGGATGGTGAATATTGTCGCCAGACTTTAAAAGATTGGACCAGTGACCAGCTGCTGGAAACGATTCAATCAGCTCATTCCCTAGTGGATCAGGGGTATATGTCATTTGAAGATGTTCAGCCCCTGATCCGGTTATGTGCAAAACCAGCCCTGTCATTCCCGAAGGAAACAACGATTTTTCTCCCCCCCTTCAATTATGGCCAAGTTGAATCCCTGGTATGGTTGTTAGAGGATGATCCAGCCTTTCTTTTATGGAACGTTATTCTTCTTGTTCCCAGCAGGTTTTGTCTGATTGCATCCATTCAGTGCAATCCCTGGCTGTGTGTGAATCAATGTTTGTTCAACCTGTGCTACAGGCATGGTCAGATCCCCTGTATTTAGCCAAGCCACAACATTCCAGCCCTGCCATTAATCACCTGCCTTCCCAAGAATCTATCTCCCTGTCGCCTATGGCAACCTCAGTATAGCCCAGTTTACACAGCTTCCTACCAAATACCATTACCCAGTCTCCAATTGTTGCACCTATCCTGCCTTCAATCCTCCTGTCTCTTCTCCTCCACCTGTAACAATCCCACAAAACTCTCCTCCAGCCACTGTTCCCTGGTCTCCCTTTTGCCCAACTACATCCTTTTCTTACATCCCCGCTGTTACCTACAAATCTGTAGTGACTAAACCAAAAAAGAAACAAAAGTTCTTTCCGACTCATACCATCCTGCCAGTAACCCAACCTGCCTCCACACCGACCAACCTGTTCCAGCCTGCGTTCATGCCAGTTGAATCTGATGACCCACCTAAATCTGCCAACCTAGTGCCTGCTACCCAGTCTGACACCCCAGTACCTGCTATCCAGTCTGATGTCCCGGCTTCCCAGTCTGATGTGCCTGCCTTCCAGTCTGATGTGCCCGCTTCCCAGTCTGATGTGCCCGATTCCCAGTCTGATGTGCCCGCTTCCCAGTCTGATGTGCCCGCCTTCCAGTCTGATGTGCCTGCCTTCCAGTTCGATGTGCCTGCCTTCCAGTCTGATGTCCTGGTGCCTGCCTTCCAGTCTGATGTCCTGGTGCATGTCTTCCAGTCTGATGTCCTGGTGCATGTCTTCCAGTCTGATGTCCTGGTGCATGTCTTCCAGTCTGATGTCCTGTGGAAAACAAAACGTGTAGCGCTGAAAAGAAACAAAAGGAGAATAAGGCACCTACACACTAATAAGGTATGGAGCCAGTGTCCTACAAACAACTAAACTCAAACACAGTTGAATTTCTCACATTATATATGAATCCAGATACAATACAGAGTCCATGGGTAAGAAACTAAATGGAATACTGCTTGTGAGTGATATGTGAACCACCTTCACCAGCGTAAGGTCCTATAGTCTCTGAATTGATGCTAAACACCAGATTACAATTAAAGTTCCAGAATGGATGATGTATGGATGAATCAGCTCTAAAATATCACACCACAGTGTCTTCACACACGTGCAAATCGCTCAAACGGTAAAGTTGGTAAAGTTGGAGGCTTACCGGAGGGTTTGAACCCAAAACAGTGTATACTGTGAGGGTCAAACCAGCTTTTATTGCATAATGGCAATGGTGGGAAGACCTTGACAGCGTGAAGGGATCACAAGGGGTTCATAAAGATGTATCTTCTCCAATCGTAACAGAGGATCTCCCCGTATGTGGCTCATAGAGAATACAAAAAAGGCCACATAGTGTGATACCATAAAAACCGTGGTTTATTTAAAAGGAAATACACTTACATGATAAAGTTGATAAAAAAGCGCTTGTACATAAAAGAAGGCAGCAGTGGAGTCCTACCGACGCGTTTCGTCTGAGTAGACTTCGTCCTGGGGTACCCTCCACTGCAGCCTGACTCCTTAATATAGGAACTGTAATCGTCTTGAAGTGACTCCAGCCCATTCAATTGGTAAATTGGCACTTGGGGGTTCGCAAGATGGCGGACCCGCGTGCATTCCAGGCCTCCCTTTCGTAGGTGTGCTGTGCGTTCCACCCCCCAGTATTGTGGCCTAGTGATCCCCGTGTATATATCTTTGAAGCGGTTCCCATTTCCAAGACATGTAAAGGTCATATGGATATAGGTAACCCCCAGTGTATGTGGTTTTTACAGCCTTAATCCGTTCACAATGTATGCGGAGACACATCCCGCTCGATCTCGCGACATGACGCTGTACCGTCATGACGCGAAGGCGGAAATATGTGTCCATGGGTCCCAGAGTTTGCGTTCCAGCTATGATTAGCCAGAAACGCTCAATGCACCAAATCCCGGTGGATCACGCGACATGACGCGGTGACGTCACGTCGCGAAAGCGGAAGTATACTACCTCACAAAACAGGGTTTGCGTTCCAGCAATGGTTAGCCGGAAGCCCTCCAAATGCCACCAGATAAAGAATAGCCAGTATCGGACTGCTTGCGTCCCACTTTAAAAGTGGCAACTAAAACGAGCGTTCCGCAGAGTGTCAAAGGGATATTAAAAGCAAAATGAGGCATACATCCATACATCTACATGGTTATTCGTAGAGACACTTGTTACTATAATGTTCAATTAGAATGGTTTATGAGAATCGATAAAAAATAATCAAGAAAGGTTTGTCTACATATATATAAGTATGAGATCTATGTACTCATACAAAGGGGTTTAGATAAACTCCATGGTTATGTCTGATCATATATATAGTTATGAATGGCGAAAAGGTGTGTATGTATAGAACCCATAGACCAGATTATTAAGGGGAATTGAATGAACTGGATTCACTTGCGTCTACATAGTTAGCATCTATAGCCTCTATGATGGCCCTCTGGTGTAAAACATAATTAGATGAACTGGATTCATTCGCGTCTACACAATAAACACTTATAACCTCTATGGTAGCCATCTGATGTGGAACATACTCAAAGCTATTTTCTGTAGATACAACAGTGAACCGTGCATAATAACCCCATAAGTTGTCAACTTCATGATTCATCCAAGAAAGCGTTGACATCTATCTCTACATTGAGCCCAAGAGGAGAGAAAGTCTGTAACTCATAAGCCCAAAACATTTCCAGGCGGGATACTCCTCTTATTTTTGCACCCCCTCTCCATGGTGGTGTATATTTGTCAATAATGACAAACTGTGATCCAGCAAGATTACCGCCATGGAACTCTTTATAGTGTCTTGGGACCGTATGTTTCGGGTCCCTGCTTTTAATTAAGGCGATATGTTCACCCACCCTGATCGAAAATGTCCTAGTAGTACGACCTATACACTGTTTTGGGTTCAAACCCTCCGGTAAGCCTCCAACTTTACCAACTTTACCGTTTGAGCAATTTGCACGTGTGTGAAGACACTGCGGTGTGATATTTTAGAGCTGATTCATCCATACATCATCCATTCTGGAACTTTAATTGTAATCTGGTGTTTAGCATCAATTCAGAGACTATAGGACCTTACGCTGGTGAAGGTGGTTCACATATCACTCACAAGCAGTATTCCATTTAGTTTCTTACCCATGGACTCTGTATTGTATCTGGATTCATATATAATGTGAGAAATTCAACTGTGTTTGAGTTTAGTTGTTTGTAGGACACTGGCTCCATACCTTATTAGTGTGTAGGTGCCTTATTCTCCTTTTGTTTCTTTTCAGCGCTACACGTTTTGTTTTCCATTTGATATATGTGCAATTTTCTAGTGCTGTGTTAGCGGCTTAATATTATTCGTGAGTAAGCGCAAATTTGCCATTTGGGCAGTCTGATGTCCTGGTGCATGTCTTCCAGTCTGATGTCCTGGTGCCTGTCTTCCAGTCTGATGTCCTGGTGCCTGTCTTCCAGTCCGATGTCCTGGTGCCTGTCTTCCAGTCCGATGTCCTGGTGCCTGTCTTCCAGTCCGATGTCTCGGTGCCTGCCTTCCAGTCTGACGTGCCCGCTTTCCAGTCTAACGTGCCCGCTTTCCAGTCTGATGTTCCCACTTTCCAGACTGATGTCCTGGTGCCTGCCTTCCAGCCTGATGTCTCGGTGTCTGCCTCCCAGCCTGATGTCTCAGTGTCTGCCTTCCAGTCTGATGTCTCGGTGGCTGCCTTCCAGCCTGAAGCTTAGGTGCCTGTGCCTCAGCCTGAAGTTTCGGTGCCCGAGGCCTCAGCCTGAAGTTTCGTGCCCGTGTCGCAGCCTGCTGAATCGGTGCCCGTTACCCAGTCTGCTAAATCAGTGCCTTTTACCCAGTCTGCTAAACCGGAGTCCGCCACTCGGCCTGTTAAGCCAGTGCCCATTATTCTGCTTGCCGGACCAGTGCCCGGTGTGCAGCTCGCTGAACCGGGACCCGTTACCCAGTCCACTGGGCCAGGGCCCGTTACCCAGCTTGCTGAGCCGGTGCCTGTGATCCAGCCTGCCCTTACGGTGCTCGCTATTCGGCCTAATGTCCCAGTGCCTACTGCCCAGCCTGATGCCCCTGAGCCTGCTGCCCAGCTCGACGACCCGGAGCCTGCTGCCCAGCTCGACGACCCGGAGCCTGCTGCCCAGCTCGACGACCCAGAGCCTGCTGCCCAGCTCGACAACCTGGAGCCTGCTGCCCAGCTTGATTACCCGGAGCCCGCTGTCTGCCCGGATGTTCCCACTGTCTGCCCGGATGTGCCTGATGACCAGCCTGAAGTACTCTCTTCCACCGTTCTGCTCGATGCTATAGACTATGGACAATTAAAACTAGTTAGAGCGTCCGGAGGCCGCTCCATTGGGGGGGGGGGGTACTGTCAGGAAAGGGTCTGTCCGCTGGTAAGATCTATCATTTGGTGTGCAGTAATGAGGTTCACCAGCAGGTGCCTCCTGGCAGTTTGGAACTGTCAGGGGAGTCTTTCCCTGCTGGTGTTATGTCATCATTGGGCCGCAGTACTGACGTTCACCAGCGAATGGATCCTGGCAGTATGGAGCAGACAACACTTCCTGCGCTCAGGTGTTACGTGAGGACAATTACTGACAGTCTCATAAATACGCGGCAAGCCCTCACATGCTTGCCTTGGTATCTCTCTCCCTGCGCCCTGACCTCGCTGCCTGTTATCCTGACCTTGAGCCTGCATCTGACCTGACCTGATCTGATCCAATCCCTATCCCGAGCCCATCCTAGACCTGTTCCTCCTGTTCCTGATTACCTTGGATCCCTGCCCTGTAGCCTATCCATCTGTCCTCTCCCTGTCCTGTTGGTTTCCCGTCCTTACCCATCTGCTGACCTCCCTGTGACCTTGGCCTGGCTTTTGTTACGATTCTGGTATTTCCCGTTTATTTGTATATACCAGGGGTCCTCAAACTACGGCCCGCGGACCGAATCTGGCCCTCCAGTGTTTTTTATCCGGCCCGCGGACTGCCCCTTTAACATTGCAGCTTGCAGCCCTCCCCCTGCCATCTGCTCCCTCCATCACACAGGACGGGAAACATGACAGGCCCGGACAAAGGACCTTCTGTGCTAAGAAGCAGGTGATTGGTTACTAGGCATCGGGGCGGTCCCAGGAACCAGTCACCTGCCCCTCACTTCCAAAGTCCCGCCCTCCGTCCAGACCTACCATGCCTCGTGTCCTGCGTGATACAGGTAAGTGTTGAGTGGGAGTGCTGTGATATTATAGGGGGCGGCAGTGTAATATTGATATGGGGAGTCTGTGATGGGGGGATCTGTGATATGGGGGGATATGTGATGGGGGATCTGTGAGGGGGGAGTCTGTGATATGGGGGGATCTGTGATGGGGGATCTGTGATATGGGGGATCTGTAATGGGGGATCTGTGATATGGGGGATCTGTGATATGGGGGATCTGTGATATGGGGGATCTGTGATATGGGGGGGATCTGTGATATGGGGGGATCTGTGATATTGGGGATCTGTGATATGGGGGGGATCTGTGATATGGGGGGATCTGTGATATGGGGGATCTGTGATATGGGGGGGATCTGTGATATGGGGGGATCTGTGATATGGGGGATCTGTGATATGGGGGATCTGTGATATGGGGGGGATCTGTGATATGGGGGGATCTGTGATATTGGGGATCTGTGATGGGGGATCTGTGATATGGGGGGATCTGTGATATAGGGGATCTGTGATGGGGGATCTGTGATATGGGGGGATCTGTGATGGGGGATCTGTGATATGGGGGGGGGAGTCTGTGATATGGGGGAGTCTGTGATATGGGGGAGTCTGTGATATGGGGGGATCTGTGATGGGGGAGTCTGTGATGGGGGATCTGTGATATGGGGGGATCTGTGATATGGGGGGGATCTGTGATATAGGGGTGATATGGGGGGATCTGTGATATGGGGGGGATCTGTGATATAGGGGTGATATGGGGGGATCTGTGATATGGGGGAGTCTGTGATGGGGAATCTGTGATAGGGGGGATCTGTGATATGGAGGGATCTGTGATATGGGGAGTCTGTGATATGGGGAGTCTGTGATGGGGGATCTGTGATATGGGGGGGATATGTGATATGGGGGGATCTGTGATATGGGGGAGTCTGTTATGGAGGAGTCTGTTATGGAGGAGTCTGTGATATGTGAAGATCTGTTATGGGGGAGTCTGTGATATGGGGAGTCTGTTATGGGGGAGTCTGTGATATGGGGAGATCTGTGATATGGGGGGATCTGTGATGGGGAGTCTGTTATGGGGGGATCTGTGATATGGGGGAGTCTGTGATGGGGGGATCTGTGATGGGGGAGTCTGTGATATGGGGAGTGTGTTATGGGGGAGATCTGTGATATGGGGAGATCTGTGATGGGGAGTCTGTTATGGGGGAGTCTGTGATATGGGGGATCTGTGATGGGGAGTCTGTTATGGGGGGATCTGTGATATGGGGGAGTCTGTTATGGGGGAGTCTGTGATAGGGGGAGTCTGTTATGGGGGATCTGTGATGGGGAGATCTGTGATATGGGGGGATCTGTGATGGGGAGTCTGTTATGGGGGGGATCTGTGATGGCAGAGTCTGTTATGGGGGATCTGTGATATGGGGGGATCTGTGATGGGGGAGTCTGTGCTATGGGGGGGACTGATATGGGGGGATCTGTGATGGGGGAGTCTGTTATTGGGGAGTCTGTTATGGGGGAGTCTGTGATATGGGGGATCTGTGATGGGGAGATCTGTGATATGGGGGGGTTCTGTGATGGGGAGTCTGTTATGGGAGGATCTGTGATGGCAGAGTCTGTTATGGGGGATCTGTGATATGGGGGGATCTGTGATGGGGGAGTCTGTTATGGGGGGGATCTGTGATGGGGCAGTCTGTGCTATGGGGGGGACTGATATGGGGGGATCTGTGATGGGGGAGTCTATTATGGGGGAGTCTGTTATGGGGGGATCTGTGATGGCGGAGTCTGTTATGGGGAAAGTATGTGATATGGGGTAGTCTGTTATGGGGGGAATCTGTTATGTGGGGCTTTGTGATGGGGGGATCTGTCATGGGGGGCGCTTTGTTATGGGGTGAGTCTGTGATGGGGAGGGGGAGTCTGTGATTGGGAGTGGTTCTGTAATGAGGGGAGTCTGTGAAATACTGATAAGTTCATATTGATTACAATTGTTCTTTATTTTAAATATTGTACTGTTTTTTTCCTTTTTTTTTTTTTTTTGCACTACAAATAAGATATGTGCATAGGAATTAGTTCATATTTTTTTTAAACTATAGTGCGGCCCCCCAACAGTCTGAGGGACCGTGAACTGGCCCCCTGTCTAAAAAGTTTGAGGACCCCTGGTATATACCATTTGTTGTTTGTGGGTCTGTGGTTGGTTGTGCACTGTTTATATTCACTTACTTGTCACCTATTTAAATAAACACCATTATTATTCACTTACATGCGTTTCTGGTTTCCTCTGTGCAGTCCACACAGTCTGGTCTACTAATTCCCTGACACCGTGAGACATGGTGATGGCAGCATCATGCTGTGGGATGTTTTTCAGCAGTTGGGACTGGGAAACTGGTCAGAGTTGAGGGAAAGATGGATGGTGCTAAATACAGGGATATTCTTGAGCAAAACCTGTACCACTCTGTGTGTGATTTGAGGCTAGGACGGAGGTTCATCTTCCAGCAGGACAATGACCCCAAACACAATGCTAAAGCAACACTTGAGTGGTTTAAGGGGAAACATGTAAATGTGTTGGAATGGCCTAGTCAAAGCCCAGACCTCAATCCAATAGAAAATCTGTGGTCAGACTTAAAGATTGCTGTTCACAAGCGCAAACCATCCAACTTGAAGGAGCTGGAGCAGTTTTGCAAGGAGGAATGGGCAAAAATCCCAGTGGTAAGATGTGGCAAGCTCATAGAGACTTATCCAAAGCGACTTGGAGCTGTGATAGCCGCAAAAGGTGGCTCTACAAAGTATTGACTTTAGGGGGGTGAATAGTTATGCACATTGACTTTTTCTGTTATTTTGTCCTATTTGTAGTTTGCTTCACAATAAAAAAAACATGTTCAAAGTTGTGGGCATGTTCTGTAAAATAAATGATGCAAATCCTCAAACAATCCATGTTAATTCCAGGTTGTGAGGCAACATAACACAAAATATACCAAGGAGGGGTGAATATGTTTGCAAGGCACTGTATATACATGATCCAGTACACAGGTGCTGCTCTGTAGCAGTAAGACTGCTATGGGACAGACCTGAAGGTATTATCTACTTAGGTTCCCAAAGTTATACACACAAAAAAAACAGATGTTCTAACTCTTCTCTACTCGATCCAAAACTGAAATTGAAATACACTGCGGCTGAATGGGGCGAATGCTTTACAATGTATCACTCACATATTCCTTGCAGCACTAGGTGTTTTTGGTTCGAAATCCAACCACGGCACTACCTGCACAGAGTTTGCATGTTCTCCCTGTGCTTGTGTGGGCTTCCCCTGGGTTCTCCGATTTCCTCCCACACTCCAAAGACATGCTGGGATATTAGTTGGCTCCTGTCTAAATTGGCCCTAGTATGTGTATGTATGAATGTGAGCTAGGGATCTTAGATTGTAAGCGCCTTACTTAGTTACGTAGTTACATAGTAGGTTAAGTTTAAAAAAGACACAAGTCCATCAAGTCCAACCTATGTGTGTGGTTATATGTCAGTATTACATTATATATCCCTGTATGTTGTGGTCGTTCAGGTGCTTATCTAATAGTTTTTTGGAACTATCGATGCTCCCCACTGAGACCACCACCTGTGGAAGGGAGATCCACATCCTTGCCGCTCTTAGAGTAAAGAACCCTCTACGTAGTTTAACCGCCTGCCACCCGCCGGCCGTCATGGCTCTCGTTCTGGGCGGGCGTCATATGATGTCCGTCCATTTAATCAGGTCATGTGCACGATCGTGTGCATGCAGACCTGTACCTTCGGTGGCGGCGTGTCACGGAGACACCACTCGCCACCAAGGGGGGTGAACAGCCATTGGGCATGGCTGTTTACCACGTGAAGCAATTTATCTTATCCATTTGGCCATTTATAATTCCTACATAGTCTACACCAAATCCATTGAAAGCCCCACCCCCTTCCTAAAATTCATAGAAGAAGTTATAACATCCCTCATCTATCAACAAAGACCCCCCCAGAAGACCTTCACTCTGATGCTGTTAGCCAACTTCACGAGCGCCACTTCCCGTACAACATTCCACCATCTGAAGCAGGCCGAAGACGGCAAAAAAAATGTGTGTGCAGCAAAAGAGGATTTCGAAGAGATACCAGCTACCATTGTCCCCAGTGTCCCTCCCAACCTGGCCTTTGCATTGGTGAATGCTTCCAAATTTTTTTTTTTTTTATCCAAGAAAAAGTTTTTATTGAAAAACAAGTACATACAGTCCAAGAAATCCACAATTAAATTGTACATAGTAGCCTAATCAGGCATAGTTCCATAGAAGAATCAGGCTCATACAAAAGTATAAAGTACATCCCACTGTTAGAAAATAAGATAGGAATTGATATCACTGCCTCCTACTTATGGAAATTCCAACCCTCTATCTGTAACCATCCCGAGCCCAGAGCTCCAATCAGGGCTAATGCGGGGTGCACCATGCCTTCAGCCGTTATTAAGGCGCAGTAATCTATCCAAGACCTGGTCCTCCGGAGCTAACCCAGGAGTGCCTAGCCATGGTTCCCATAGTTTTTCAAATTTTCTTGAACATCCTCTGTGTTGGTATATAATTTTCTCCATTCTTAATATATGTCCTAGTGCGGTAATCCATTCCTTGACTGAGGGAGGCGTTTCAGATTTCCAGTGTACCATGATTAGCTTACGGGCCACAAAAAGGGCTCTAGTTAAAGCTTCCCTGATGTGGGGTTCCCACTCTAGTTCATCTAACACATTCAAAATACAGTGTCTAGGGTCCAGCGGAATTGAGACCCCAAACACTGCGTTCAGTGTGTCCACCACCCCCCTCCAGTACACATGCAATCTGGGACATCTCCATAGCATATGTATTAAATCTCCATGATCTCTCTTACATCTAGTACAGGTTGGGGTGGAAAGAAGTCCCATATTATGTAGCCTATGGGGTGTATAATACGCTCTCAGAAGTGTATATAGTTGCGTTAGTCTTTGATTTACATTCAGTGAACATATGGAAACTGACTGCAAGACCTCCTCCCATTGATCTTCATCTAAGGGTCCAACATCCAACTCCCATTTCCCCTTTACTGTCAAAGGATGCTTTAGAAGGTATTTGTGGAGCAAGGTGCTATAGCTCTGGGAAATGAATCCTTTAGAGGTCTCCGCCCCTTTAAGCAAATCGACCAAAGGGTTCGAGCTGGTATGCCAATCAGAGGTTTTTGACTGTGCTTCAAATGCGTGTCTAAGTTGCATATATTAAAAAAGTATGGAGGACGGAAGACTATATAGGTCCCTTAAATTGTCAAATGTACGCAATTTGCCCTCACTTATGATTTGCTTTAGGTAGAGAATGCCAAACCTCTTCCACCTTTCCGCATGTTGCAGTTTAGCAAGTTCTGGGTAGGATTCATTTCCCCATATAGGACTATACTCGTTGATACCTGTCGCCTCCTGAATGTACTTAGTTTTGTTCCATATTTTTTGTATGAGGGCATAAGTGGGGAAACATTTCTGAGGCTTGCTAAAGGCCGCGGCCTCTAAAGCCATGGGAACGGATTTACCCCCTATCGTATGTAGCATTATATATTCTGAAGCGCTAGGGACCCTGGCCGTAGACTCCCCCTCCACGGCCATGGTGCCTATTAAATGTTGCATTTGCGATGACAAGTAATAAAGCCATGGATTTGGCAATGCAAGTCCACCTTCATCTTTAGGGCGTTGTAAGTTTTCTAGTTTTATCCTTGGTGGGCGGTTCTTCCAGATCAATTCACGAAAAATGGCATTAATTATTCTGAATATCTTAAGTGGGATGACTACCGGTGAATTATGTAGTATGTATAGCAGTTGAGGCATTAGAATCATTTTAATTAGATTCACTTTGCCTGCAACCGACATACCCAGAGCATTCCAGGTTTTAACTCGTAGACGAAATCGAGCCAGTAGTGGGGAAATATTCAACTGACTATATTCCCTAATCTTAGGAGAAACCTGTATCCCCAAGTATCTGAAGGAAGCGGACACAGGGATTCCCCCAACTTTCTCTTCATTTAATAGTCTTGCATCATCTATTGGCATTAGGGCTGACTTGGTCCAGTTTATTTTAAGGCCCGAAAAATCCCCAAAGCGAACCACTGTATCCATTGTGTTTTTTAGGGAGTGGTCAGTATCACCCAAAAGAATCATAGTATCATCCGCATAGATCATCACCTTCTCCCGTCTGTCACCATAGCAGAAGCCGGTGATATCTCCGCAGTCTCTGATCTGTATTGCCAACGGCTCTATGGCTAGAGCAAACAGCAGGGGGGACAAAGGGCACCCCTGCCGTGTACCCCGCCCCAGAGCAAAGGGCAGTGACATTCTACCCGCCTCTCTAATTATCGCCTGAGGGCAATGATATAATAAACGCACCCAAGAAATATATATCTCTCCAAAACCAAATCTCCTCATTACCTCCCATAGGTATGGCCATTCCACACTGTCAAAGGCTTTCATTGCGTCCAGAGACAGCAATGCCCTCTTACCTTTATTATCCGGTGGGGACTGCATGTTAAGATATAATCTCCTAAGGTTTATTGCTGTTGATTTGTTGGGCATAAATCCCGCCTGATCAGAGTGTATAATTGAGGCAACAGCCTTATTCAACCTGATAGCCAAAACCTTTGCCAATATTTTGATGTCTGACTGCAATAGGGATATCGGTCTATATGAGGCCGGGTCTACGGGGTCCTTGCCTGGTTTTAAAATTAATACAATGTGGGCTATAGACATGGAGGGTGGTAGGGTATTATGCTTCCTAGCGGTAAGAAATACATTTAAGAGCTTGGGGAGTAATATCTCAGTATAGGTTTTATAGATTTCCATAGGGATACCATCCCCCCCGGGGGCCTTACAGTTAGGGAATGCAGCCACCGCCTCCTGCATCTCATCAAGAGTCAGAGGGGCGTCTAATTCTTTCCTCTGGGAGTCCGTAAGCTGTGGAAATACAATGCCATCCAAGTAACTGGACAGCTCCTCGGAGCTATATCTGGAAGAGGAGCAATATAGCTGCTCATAGAACTCTGCCCACGTCTGGAGTACCTGATCTGGGGAGTGTACCAGATGCCCGTCAGCCCTCCTTATGGACCCGATTGCCGGAGATCTCTTATCAGAATTGGCTATTCTAGCTAAAAGGCGAATGCTTCCAAATTTATCATACATCCCTAAAATATTAGCCCATATTTTTACCAATTCCCAGCTTTCATCATCTGTGCTGACCCTTTTCCCGGCTTCCCCAAAGAACCATGCCACTGCCTTCCACGTGAACTGACCCTGGCCTGTTTTTTGACTATGCCTCTGCCTACCGTTTGGACTGCTTACACGTGAACTGACCCTGGCCTGTTTTATGTACTATGCGTTTGCCTACTGCTTAAACTGATCTGTTGCCCTGCTACTGTAGTACACAGGGGTCTCACATATGTGAGGGGCTCCAGAATTGTTTTACCGGATAGAGAAAACTATTTTTTTTTTCCCCCGGGTTTCTCCGGGTTTCAGAATTTCCGGATTAGGGTCTGGAGTCCGGAGGCTTCATAGAGATATGGGTGGCCAAAGCCTCTACCCCTGTGCCCCTGTGCACAGGTCTTACCTGATTGTGGCCCTCAGCCTTCTGCCGACTTACTGCCACCATGCCTCTGCCTGCCGCAGGAACAGACCACACCTCTGCCTGCTACCTGGACTATACAAATAATTAGCTGTAGCAAGAGGCAGTATGTTTATGAAGGGCTGGTGAGCGGCACAATAATGAGTGTCTGCAGGTAACAGTGTACCAGGACCAATATTATGGCTGTGCTGGCTGTCTCTACCTGGACAATTTCTATGGACTGTGCTGTGCTGACTATAGACAATATTCCTGCCTGCTGCCTGGATAATTACTATTGCTGTCGCTAAGCACATCCCTGCCTGCTACCTGGACCAGTGCTCTCCTTTGTGGACACTACAAAAAGCACAGGTAATGCTTTTTTTGTTTATCCTTTCTGCAATAGAATTTATTTTGGCTTGTAATTCTTGGTATGTACATGCTATGTGTTAGAAATATGAAGGGCCTTCAAAAATGATTGGTTGCCAGGAAATTATATATGCAATTTATGCTCCTAGAAGGCCTGATGGTGCTACTTGGATGTTGGGCCTCTGTATGTGGCCAAGCTGTGTAAAATGCTCACACATGTGGTATCTCCATACTCAGGAGAAGTAGCAGAATGTATTTTGGGGTGTCATTTTTGCTATGTATTTCCTATGTGTTGGAAATATCTTATAAACGGAAAACTTTGTATAAAAAAAAAATGCGTTTTCAAAAACTTCTGGAAAAAAATTAACCGTTCAAAAGACTAATTATGCCTCATAGATTATATGCTGGGGTGTTTGTTTTCCAAAATGGGGTAATTTTGTGGGCAATTCCATTGTCCTGGTGCTCCAGGGCCTTCAAAACTGTAATAGGTGATTGAGAAATGAGATGTGTCATTTATGCTCCTAGAATGCCTGAAGGTGCTACTTCAATGTTGGGCCTTTGTATGTGGCCAGGCTGTGTTAAAGTCTCACACATGTGGTATCGCCATACTCGGAAAGAGTAGCAGAATGTATTTTGGGGTGTAATTTTATGCATATGCTGCGCGTGAGAAATAACCTGTTAATATGACAATTTTGTAAAAAAAAAAAAAAAAATCTTCATTTTGCAAAGAATTGTGGGAAAAAATGATAACTTAAAAAAACTCACCATGCTACCTACTTAATACCTTGGAATGTTCACTTTCTAAAAAGGGGTCATTTGGGGGGTATTTGTACTTTCCTGACTTGTAAGTGTCTCAAGAAAAAGAAATGAGATAGCCCTTCAGTACATCAGGTGTGATCAGATGTGATCAATTTTCAATGATTGGCACCACAGTTTGTAGACTCCATAACTTTCACAAAGACCAAATAATTTAAACTAATTTGGGTTATTTTTATCAAAATATGTAGCAGTATAAATTTTGGCCAAAATTTATGAAGAAAAATTAATAATCTGCTAAATTTTATGACAGAAACAAAGAAAAAGGCATTTTTTTCCCCACAAAATTTACGTTCTTTTTTATTTATAGCACAAAAAATAAAAAGCCCACAAGTGATTAAATACCACCAAAAGAAAGCTCTGTTTGTGTGAACAGTTCATGGGTACAGTGTTGCATGACTGAGTAATTGTCATTCAAAGTGTGAGAGCTGAAAGCTGAAAATTGGTCTGGGCAGTAAGGAGGTGTAAGTGCCCTGTAATGAGGTGGTTAAGGTTAAACCTCTTTTCTTCTAATTTTAGTGAATGGCCTTGTGTCTTAAATTCTCTTTCGCAGAAAAGTTTTATCCCTATTGTGGGGTCACCAGTACGGTATTTGTACATTAAAATCATGTCCCCTCTCAAGCGTCTCTTCTCCAGAGAGAATAAGTTCAGTTCTTGTAACCTTTCTTCATAACTAATATCCTCCAGACCCTTTATTAGTTTTGTTGCCCTTCTCTGGACTCTCTGCAGTTCCAGTACATCCTTCCTGAGGACTGGTGCCCAGAACTGGACAGCATACTCCAGGTGCGGCCGGACCAGAGTCTTGTAGAGCGGGAGAATTATCGTTTTATCTCTGATATTAATCCCCATTTTAATGCATGCCAATATTCTGTTTGCTTTGTTAGCAGCAGCTTGGCATCGCATGCCATTGCTGAGCCTATCATCTACTAGGACCCCCAGATCCTTTTCCATTCTAGATTCCCCCAGAGGTTCTCCCCCCAGTGTATAGATTGCATTCATATTTTTGCCACCCAAATGCATTATTTTACATTTTTCTACATTGAACCTCATTTGCCATGGAGTTGTCCACCTCATTAATTTGTTCAGATCTTCTTGCAAGGTTTCCACATCCTGCGGAGAAGTTATTGCCCTGCTTAGCTTAGTATGGTGCGCAAATACAGAGATTGAACCAATTACCCCATCCTCCAGGTCATTTATGAACAAATTAAACAGGATTGGTCCCAGCACAGAACCCTGGGGGACCCCACTACCCACCCCGACCATTCCGAGTAGTCCCCATTTATCACCACCCTCTGAACTCGCCCTTGTAGCCAGTTTTCAATCCATGTACTCACCCTATGGTCCATGCCAACGGACCTTAGTTTGTACAGTAAATGTTTATGGGGAACTGTGTCAAATGCTTTTGCAAAATCCAGATATACCACGTCTACGGGCCTTCCTTTATCTAGATGGCAACTCATCTCCTCGTAGAAGGTTAGTAGATTGGTTTGGCAAGAACGATTCTTCATGAATCCATGCTGATTACTGCTAATGATACCGTTTTCATTACTAAAATCTTGTATATAGTCCCTTATCATCCCCTCCAAGAGCTTGCATACTATTGATGTTAGGCTAACTGGTCTGTAATTTCCAGGGATGTATTTTGGCCCTTTTTTAAATATCGGTGCTACATTGGCTTTTCTCCAATCAGCTGGTACCATTCCTGTGAGTAGACTGTCAGTAAAAATTAGGAACAATGGTCTGGCAATTACTTGACTGAGTTCCTTAACCACTTCATCCCCAGAAGATTTAGCTGCTCAATGACCAGGCCATTTTTTGCGATACGGCACTGCGTCGCTTTAACTGACAATTGCGCTACACTGTACCCAAACAAAATTTATATCCTTTATTTCCCACAAATAGAGCTTTCTTTAGTGGTATTTGATCATCTCTGCAGTGTTTATTTTTTGGGCTATAAACAAAAAAGAGCGACAATTAAAAAAAAAACACAATATTTTGTACCCTTTGCTATAATAAATATCCCCAATTTATTTTTTAAAAGCACATTTTTTCTTCAATTTAAGCCAATATGTATTCTTCTACATATTTTTGGTAATAAAAATCGCAATAAGTGTATATTGATTGGTTTGCACAAAAGTTTTAGCATCAGCAAAATAGGGGAAAGATTTATGGCATTTTTATAATTTTTTTTTTTTTTACTAGTAATGGCGGTGATCATCGATTTTTATCAGGACTGCGACATTATGGCAGACTAGGGGGCGATCAAGGGGTTAACTGTGTTCCCTAGGGTGTGATTCTAACTGGGGGGGGATGGGACTGCCCGGGTGAGGAGAGCGATTGTTGTTCATACTTAGTATGAACAACAGATCGCTCTCCTCACCCCTGACAGCATGGAGATCTGTCTGTTCTGTCTCTGTGTTAAGCGAGGGTTCATAGCGACCGCTGGGCATGCGCATCGGCTCTGGCGTCGCGCTGTGGGTGCCTCCAGGGGCGTGCACGCGCCCCCTAGTATTCAAAAGGCGAACCAATATACAGCTACGTCGGTTCGCCCAGGGGAGCCAACCTGCCACAGTACAGCTGGTCGGGAAGGAGTTAAGGACCCTTGGGTGCAAGCCATCTGGTCCCAGTGACTTATTAATGTTAAGTTTTTCAAGTCTGTTTCTAATTCTGTCCTCTGTTAGCCATGAGGGTGCTTCCTGTGATGCCATGAGGATAAACACTGCAGTTTTGGTTACTGAAGCCCCCCCCCGATTCCCTCGTGAATAGGGATGAGCTTCGTGTTCGAGTCCCAGGTGTTGCATATATATATATATATATATATATATATATATATATATATATATACACTGTATTCAGTTTAGCTAGATCTGTTCCTGTTATCTTCCTACTGACAGGCAGGCTTGTCTTGTTACAGTATTTACAGCTACCTGAAGAAAATTACTGGTGTTCTTTTGATCCTATTAGTACCACAGTCAGGCAGCTAGACTATTTACAGTTAGTGCAGTACGTCCTGCTGACAGTGTTCAGCTAAACCTACAAGTTAGTGGGGTGCGTCCTGCTCACAGTGTTCAGCTAAACCTACAAGTTAGTGAGGTGCGTCCTGCTCACAGTGTTCAGCTAAAACTACAAGTTAGTGGGGTGCGTCCTGCTCACAGTGTTCAGCTAAACCTACAAGTTAGTGAGGTGCGTCCTGCTCACAGTGTTCAGCTAAACCTACAAGTTAGTGGGGTGCGTCCTGCTCACAGTGTTCAGCTAAACCTACAAGTTAGTGTGGTGCGTCCACCTCACAGTGTTCAGCTAAACCTACAAGTTAGTGCGGTGCGTCCTGCTCACAGTGTTCAGCTAAAACTACAAGTTAGTGGGGTGCGTCCTGCTCACAGTGTTCAGCTAAACCTACAAGTTAGTGAGGTGCGTCCTGCTCACAGTGTTCAGCTAAACCTACAAGTTAGTGGGGTGCGTCCTGCTCACAGTGTTCAGCTAAACCTACAATTTGGTGTAGTGAGACCTCTGCACAGTGTTCATCTAAAGCTACAAGTTAGTGCAGTGCGTCCTGCTCACAGTGTTCAGCTAGATCCGTTCCTGTTATCTTCTTACTGACAGGCAGGCTTGTCTTGTTACAGTATTTACAGCTACCTGAATAAAATTGCTGGTGTTCTTTTGATCCTATTAGTACCACAGTCAGGCAGCTAGACTATTTACAGTTACAAGCTACAAGTTAGTGCAGTGCGTCCTGCTAACAGTGTTCAGCTAAACCTACAAGTTGGTGTAATGAGACCTCTGCACAGTGTTCATCTAAAGCTACAAGTTAGTGGGGTGCATCCTGCTCACACTGTTCAGCTAAAACTACAAGTTAGTGCTGTGCGTCCTGCTCACAGTGTTCAGCTAAAACTACAAGTTAGTGCTGTGCCTCCTGCTCACAGTGTTCAGCTAAACCTACAAGTTGGTGTAGTGAGACCTCTGCACAGTGTTCATCTCAAGCTACAAGTTAGTGCAGTGTGTCCTGCTCACAGTGTTCAGCTAAAACTACAAGTTAGTGCTGTGCGTCCTGCTCACAGTGTTCAGCTAAAACTACAAGTTAGTGCTGTGTGTCCTGCTCACAGTGTTCAGCTAAACCTACAAGTTGGTGTAGTGAGACCTCTGCACAGTGTTCATCTAAAGCTACAAGTTAGTGCAGTGCGTCCTGCTCACAGTGTTCAGCTAAAACTACAAGTTATTGCTGTGCGTCCTGCTCACAGTGTTCAGCTAAACCTATAAGTTGGTGTAGTGAGACCTCTGCACAGTGTTCATCTAAAGCTACAAGTTAGTGCAGTGCGTCCACCTCACAGTGTTCAGCTAAACCTACAAATTCGTTTTTTGCAAGCTCTGCACAGTGTTCAGCTAAAGCTACCTGTAGAAGGTTGGTGGTGTTCTCATACTACAGGCAGGCAGTTGATTTTTCTAGCTGCAGTATCAGTACATATATATATATATATATATATATATATATATATATATATATATATATATATATACCAGCTTAGTGCAGCTACAGGCCATTAGTATGTCTGGAAGGCCAAGAAGGAGAGGCAGACAGTCACAAGCCAATAAGAGAGGGCAAGCAGGCTCTGTGTCTAGTGCTGGTCATGGAGACGGTGCATCCTCATCATCACGTGGCCGTGGGACACGCTTGGCCTTTTTTTCGGCAGCTGGCCGCGTTGAGCCGCAACATGCGGAAGACTTGGTCGAGTGGATGACCAAGCCGTCCTCATCCTCCTCATCCTCTCTCACCCATGCCCAGGATACTTTGTCTGGCAAAGCAGCGGCCTCTTCCCTCGGCTCAATGTCATCAGTGACTCCTTCCCTAGCCCCACCATGTCCTCCTGAGGAGTCCCTCGAACTGTTTGACCACAGTGTTGGGTACATGCTCCAGGAGGATGCCCAGCGTTTGGAAGGCTCTGATGATGATACTGAGCTCGATGAAGGCAGGAACATGAGCACGGACAGAGGGGGTGCCCAAGAAGGACAGCAATCTGGCAGTCATGCTCCCCCTGTTGCAGCATACTGCCAGGTTTGCTCCAGTGATGAGGAGGGAGGGGATGATGAGGTCACTGACTCAACGTGGGTGCCTGATAGGAGAGAGGAAGAGGAGGAGGAGGCGGCACATCACCAACGAGGCAGGATGGCCAGGGGCCAGCCTAAGGGCAGCACATTGACTGCATCACACCCCAAAGCTCCACATGTGCAGGGCGCTGCAGTCTCTGCATGTTATTCAAAAAGTTCTTTGGTGTGGGCCTTTTTTGAGACGAGTGCATCAGATCGCACCGCTGCTATTTGCAACATATGTCTCAAGCGTATCTCGCGTGGCCAAAACATCTCCCGCTTGGGTACCACATGCTTGACCAGACATATGTTGACCTGCCATGCAATTCGTTGGCAAGCGTATCTAAAAGACCCACACCAAAGAACAAAGAGGACCTCTCCTTGCTCCTCATCAGCTGAGATCTCCAACCCCACTATACCTTCAGTCCTCTCTGAGACCTGCACTGAGAGGAATGAAGGTGTAGAATTAGGTGTGTCACAGCCAAGTACTTGTGGGCAATCTGCTTTTGGTACACCGACGTCAGATTGTACCAGGCAAATTTCCCTGCCCCAGCTGCTGCACCGCCGAAAGAAGTTTGCTCCCAGCCATCCACATGCGCAGCGGTTGAATGCTAGCTTGGCAAAATTGCTAGCACTTCAACTGCTGCCTTTTCAGTTGGTAGACTCTGCCCCCTTTCCGTGAGTTTGTGGAATGTGCGGTTCCTCAGTGGCAGGTACCCAAACGCCACTTTTTCTCACGGAAGGCGATTCCGGCTCTCTACCGGCATCTGGAAGGAAATGTCCATGCCTCGCTGGACAGGGCGGTCAGCGGTAAGGTGCATATTACCGCTGACTCATGGTCCAGCAGGCATGGACAGGGACGTTACCTAAGTTTCACGGCGCATTGGGTGACTCTGCTGGCAGCTGGGAAGGATGCAGCACAAGGTGCAGTAGTGTTGGAGGTTGTTCCGCCACCACGCCTCCAAAATGCTAATGATTGTGACACACCTCTCTCCTCCACCCCCTCCTCTTCTTCTTCCTCCATGGCCTCTACTTGTGCTTTGTCCTCGGAACCAGCGGTGCTCCGTAGCCGTTCAAGGGGCTACGCAAGTACGCAGGTCAAAAGATGCCATGCGGTGCTTGAGCTGGTGTGCTTGGGGGACAGGAGCCACACTGGGGCAGGGGTTCTGTCAGCTCTGCAGGGACAGGTTCAGAGGTGGTTGACGCCACGCCAACTTAAGGCAGGAATGGTGGTTTGCAAGAATGGCACCAACCTCCTCTCTGCCCTCCGACAGGGAAAAATGACCCATGTGCCCTGTTTGGCTCACGTCCTTAACTTGGTGGTGCAGCGGTTCTTGGGCAGGTACCCGGGCTTACAGGATGTCCTGAGGCAGGCCAGGAAAGTCTGTGTGCATTTCCGCCGGTCATATAATGCCAGTGCTCGGCTGACGGACCTCCAAAAGGAGTTTAACCTGCCCAAAAACCGCCTAATCTGTGACATGCCCACCAGGTGGAACTCAACTATAGCCATGCTGCAGCGGCTGCACACGCAGCAGAGGGCCATCAATGAGTACCTGTGCGACTATGGCACCAGGACAGGGTCAGGGGAGCTTGGTTTTTTTCCCATGCCAGTGGGCCATGATCAGGGATGCATGCACTGTCCTGTCACCATTTGAGGAGGCCACGAGGATGGTGAGCAGTGACAGTGCATGCATCAGTGACACTGTCCCCCTTGTCCACCTGTTGGAGCACACGCTGCGTGGAATAATGGACAGGGCACTTGAGGCAGAACAGAGGCAGGAAGAGGAGGACTTCCTTAGCTCTCAAGGCCCCCTTTATCCAGACAGTGTTCCTGCGTGCCCGCCGATCACACAGGAAGAGGACGAGGAGGAGGAGGAGTAGGAGGAGGAAGATTGTGTCAGTATGGAGGTGGAGCCTGGCACTCAGCATCAGCAGCAGTCTTTAAGGGATCAGTCCCAAGAAACACATGGACTTGTACGTGGCTGGGAGGAGGTGGCTGCGGACCATGTCGTCCTTAGTGAGCCAGAGGACTCCGGACCGAATGCCTCAGCAAACCTACGCTGCATGGCCTCCCTGATCCTGCAAAGCCTGCGTAAGGATCCTCGTATTCGTGGTATCAAGGAGAAGGACCAATACTGGCTGGCAACCCTCCTTGATCCACGTTACAAGGGTAAGGTTCTTATCTTGCCATCGCAGAGGGAGCAGAGGATGAAACATCTTCGGGAGGCCTTGCAGAAAGGTCTGTGCAACGCATTCCCAGAGACTGGGAGGTTACAAACTCCTGTTTCTGGACAACGTGTTGCTGAGGCTTCGGTCAGTCAAAGAAGGAGCGGTGGAGAAGGTGGCTGTCTGACCGATGCGTTCAGACAATTTTTTGGTCCGCAGCCCCAAGGTATGATCGGTTCCAGCAACCATCGCCAGCGTCTGTTTTACATGGTGCAGGAATACCTAGGGGCAAGATCAGACTTGGACACCTTTCCCACCGAAAATCCTCTGGGTTACTGGGTCTTGAGGATGGATCACTGGCCAGAGCTTGCACAGTATGCAATTGAGCTACTGGCCTGTCCTGCATCCAGCGTTCTTTCGGAACGCACATTCAGTGCTGCTGGAGGCGTGGTAACCGATCACAGGGTGCGTCTGTCCACCGACTCGGTCGATCGACTGACCTTCATAAAAATGAATCAGTCTTGGATCACCACCAGCTACCAAGCACCTGATGCTGATGTAACCGAATAATTTTTTTTGAAATCTCAGATCCCTTCAAAGACTGCCTATGCTGATGCTGAGTGACTATCCCTGAGTAATTATCCTCTTCCTCCTCAATCATCACGCTGATAGCTTTTAAGAACATTTTTGGTTCTGGGCGCCACCACCAGTGCCTAAGGCCCAATTTTTCTGCCCCTGTTTAACAGGGGCGTGTAATTACAATTTTTGATGCAATACTTTGCAGCAGGGCTCGTTCCTGCGTTCCAACTAGAGTGTCTGTGAGGGGTTGCAGTGTTGTGGCACCAGCACCACCACCACCAAAGGCCCAAATTTTCTGCCCCTGTTCAACAGGGGCATGTAATTACAATTCTTGATCTAATATTTCACAGCAGGGCCCTTTGAGGGCTTACGTTGTTGTGGCCACAACAACACCTAAGGCCCAAATTTCTGCAGAGTATATAGGGCAGGCCCCTACTTTCAAACATCTAACTTACAAACGACTCCTACTTGCAAACGGAAGGAGACAACAGGAAGTGAGATGAAATCTACCCCTAGGAAGGGAAATTCTCTCCTGTAAGAGTTAATATGGGAAAAACATTTCTCCTTTCCACTGATGCTTTCCAATCCTTGTTCCACAAAAAACCCCAAATTCTCAAAAAACATTTGTCATTGGGATAAAAAGTGAGGTGAAATCTTCTAAAGAGGAGGAAAGACAGCAAAACAAATGTCACAGGGGTGATAACCCTTCCCTATGTTTTCCAAAAAGCTTAAAAAAGATTTTTTGGCTGGAGCTAAACACGTTAAAAATGTACCCGTTCAAAATGACAAACAGATTCTACTTAACAACAAACCTACAGTCCCTGTCTTGTTTGCACCGCCTGTATACTGCTGTTCAGAGTATATAGGGCCTGGTGGCCCCACACCTTTCCTTATTTTAATTTGGGTGCGGGGTTCCCCTTAATATCCATACAAGACCCAAAGGGCCTGGTAATGGACTGGGGGGTACCCATGCCGTTTGGCTCACTGATTTTCATCCATATTGCCGGGACCGGACATTACATTAAACCCGCAAGCAGTTTTAAATGAGATTTTTTCCTTTAAAAATGACATTTGGTGCAGGGACTGTTCTAAACACGGGAAACACGCGTCACTTTACAGGCATACTATAGACACCCCCCAGGTACGATATTTAAAGGAATATTTTACTTTTTTTTTTTTTTACTTTAAGCATCATTAAAATCACTGCTCCCGAAAAAACGGCTGTTTTTAAAAGTTTTTTTTGCATTGATACATGTCCCCTGGGGCAGGACCCGGGTCCCCAAACCCTTTTTAGGACAATACCATGCAAATTAGCCTTTAAAATGAGCACTTTTGACTTTGAACGTTCGAGTCCCATAGACGTCAATGGGGTTCTAACGTTCGTGCGAACTTTCGGTCCGTTCGCAGGTTCTGGTGCGAACCGAACCGGGGGGCGTTCGGCTCATCCCTACTTGAGAAGATTGAGGAAAAGAATAAATTCAATACCTTCGCCATCTCCCCATCCTTTGTAACCAGATTACCTTCATCCTTGAGGGCAGGGTCTCATTAGAATGTACAATGCATATGTAAAGCAATGTGTAAATTGACAGCATTATACAAGCAGTGGTGGCTGGTGGGTTTTTGTTTGGGGGAGCGGAAAACAACCGAACCCCCATGACAACTCAAACCCCCCCCCCCCATCTAGATGTCCAAGGAGCAGCGGAGATTGGGCATCCGAGGTGCAGCGGCGGGGATCGGGCATCCTAGGAGCAGCGGCAAAGGTACATTTTGGTGCCCCCCCCCCTATCTCCAGCCACCCCACGCTCATGTTGCTGCCCAACCACCCCTTTCCATCCTCCAGCCACCCCATGCTGGTACTGCTGAACCCTGCCCCCCCGCCTCCAGCGACCCCACATTTGTACTGCTGTAACCCCTCCCCCCCTCGTCCTTTAGCCACCCATTTCTGCTACTGCTATGCCGCGTACACACGGTCGGACTTTTCGTCTACAAAAGTCCGACAGCCTGTCCGACATACTTCCGACGTACCTTCGGCGGACTTGCGGCAGACTTTCTTACGAACGGACTTGCACACACACGACCACACAAAAGTACGACAGCCTAGTACGCGGTGACGTACACCAAGTCCGACGAGACTATAAAACGGAAGTTCAATAGCCCGTACGACACCCTTTGGGCTCCTTCTGCTAATCTCGTGTTTATCTCGTGTTAGTAGAAGTTTGGTGAGAGACGATTCGCGCTTGTGAGACTCGTATTTTTCAGTTCGTTTTAACTGTTGTTCAGTCTGTGCTTGTGAGGTTTGTATCTGCTTTTCAGTGCGTTTGGTCAGTTGGCATTGAGAAATCTTTGTTTTATTGGCCGCTCGTTCCTGATTTTCAGGTCGTTCTTCACAGGCCTTGCTGTTCTTCAGTGCGTTCTGTTTAGTGCGTTCTGACCAGCCGACCGTTTTGAAGCCATGTTACCTGTACGTACTCGTCGTAGAGCTCGTGCATTGTATGTGCTTGGTGCTGTAGTTTATTCTTCAGCCCAAGACCAGTCCATGAACAGGGCGAGGAGGAGTTCATGGACCAAGAATTGGTTGCTTCAGCGTGACCAGTTCTGTCACATGCCTTTGCTCCGTGAGATCCGTGAGAATAATCCTGAGGATTTCAGGAACTTTCTCCGGATGACGGACCCCGTTTTTGACCGTTTGTTGGCTTTGCTGACCCCCTATATCAGCAGGCAGGATACCTGCATGAGGCAAGCCATCACTCCGGAGCAGAGGCTGGTCGCTACCTTGCGGTATTTGGCCACAGGGAGAAGCCTGCAGGACCTTAAGTTCTCGACAGGCATCTCCCCCCAGGCTCTGGGGATCATTATCCCAGAGACCTGTTCTGCCATCATACAGGTCCTGCAGAAGGACTATATTAAGGTAAGATATTTTTCTTTTATTAGCATCACATGTTCTTTTATGTAATCTTTGATAATGTGATGTATTTCTTGCTTCAAACACTACTTACCATCATTGCAATATAGTGTGAATGTCCCCTTTTTATCCTCACACATGCTGGAATTTTTTCCTGTTATTTTTTGTCATGCATGTATATTTTCCTTCAATAACCTTCCCAGCATGAAGTGATGGGAACATATCCACCTAGTCTACTCATTTGGAATGTATTTTGTTTGAGTGTATTTAGTGTGCTGCTAATGAGCAATTATCTAGATTTCACAACCCCCCCCACCTAAACTCACTCCAAATAGTGTGCTGCTAATGAGCAATTATCTAGATTTCACAACCCCCCCACCCCCCCCCCCACCTAAACTCACTCCAAATAGTGTGCTGCTAATGAGCAATTATCTAGATTTCACAACCCCCCCACCCCCCCCCCCCCACCTAAACTCACTCCAAATAGTGTGCTGCTAATGAGCAATTATCTAGATTTCACAACCCCCCCACCCCCACCCTCGTTAAAATTTGCTGGAATGTTCTGTGGTGTTGATTTGTCTAAAGCAAATATATGTTGCACTTTGCAAAATGCATGTGCACTCTACAAGTGCATTTGTTCCAGTGCTTTAGTAAATGAGCAGAAGCTCTGCTGATTTCCATCATCAAATCATATGCAAGCCTCAAAGTGTTTTCATTAATTGCCCTTGCATGTGATTGTGTACTCCTTGCAACATGAATGCCTTTTTACATTACCTCATTTACTGTAAGCTGGTTAGCAACTGCACCTGCAGAGTGCGACAACTGCAGTCTTGTAGCCTTTTTAGTCCCTAAATTCCTGCGTGTCCTAAAAGTAATTTTTTTTAGGGATTTCACAACCCCCTAAAATGTAATCAATGTTCCATCAGAGGGGGTGAGCAATCTGATAAGTGTGCCTTTCCATATTAGTTATTCCAGAACAATTAAATTATTGAATGTTATACTGATGCTGGGGAATAATGTTTTTAATTGTCTAATTTTCTTGCAATGTTAGCTTCAAAATTAATTGATTTTGGTTTTCTTGTTTGATTTCCCAGTTTCCTTCAACGCCACAGGAATGGCAGACTGTGGCATCCCATTTTGCCAGCCGTTGGGACTTTCCCAATTGTGGAGGGGCTATAGATGGGAAACATGTCCACATTGTGCCACCACCCCATTCGGGGTCATATTATTTTAATTATAAGGGGTTCCACAGTATTGTTTTAATGGCGGTGGTGTCGGCACACTATGATTTTTTATATGTGGACGTGGGGAAGAATGGCCGGATGTCGGATGGAGGAGTATTTGCCCAGACGGAGTTCTGCCAGCGTCTCCAGAGTGGTGTCTTGGGATTGCCACCTGATGAGGATAACGTGGAAGGACTCCCCTTTGTCTTCATTGCCGATGAAGCCTTTGCTCTCAGCAAGCACCTCATGAGGCCATTCCCCCAAAGAACCCTCACCCCGGAGAGGAGGGTTTTTAATTACCGGCTGGCCAGAGCTAGAAGAGTGGTTGAGAATGCGTTTGGAATTCTGGCCAGCCGGTTCCGCCTGTTTCAAACAGCCATTAATTTGGCGGAATACAAACTTAATTTTATCATTTTATCGTGCTGCATTCTGCACAACTTTTTAAATAAGCATTCTCCAAATTATATAGGCACAGTTGGGCCTGAGGCCGGACAAATAGAAGCCAACCTTACAGGCCTGGATACTGTCCGTACTGGCTTGGCCCCCCAAAGTGCCCGTCAAGTTAGACAGCAATATGTTAATTATTTTATGGGTAGGGGGGCCATTGCAATGGGCCAGGATATATAATTTTTGACAATAAAAAAATTATTGATGAAATCTTGCATTATATTTATTGCTTGCCTTTCTTTTGGGCTGTCTCCTAGGTTATGGTCGAGCAGTTGTAGTGCCAACTGTATTGTAATTTTAAATGTCTAAATAAGCTCCATTGCCACTGTAAACAACTTTTTTACAATTATAACTAAAATGATACTGAGCCTTGAAATAACAAACCACACATTTATTTAATTCCTATAAGGAGATGTTTTTATTAATGGTTGTTATGCATTCAGTTCTGCATTTAGTATAAAATGTTCATAGACAAAAATAGAATGATATCTTAATAATGTAGCAAAATATAATTATATCTAAATATTTATACCTAATCCACAAAAAAATATTTTTGGCTTTTTGATTTTCACAAACAGGCTTATTTTTTTGTTTTGGGAAAATCAAGTTTTGTTTTGTTTTTTTTTTTTTTAAAGCAATTTTTTTGTTTATGTTTTTTTTTTTTTATCAAGTTATTTTTGTTTTTATTATTTTTTTTTAATAAAGTTTGTATATTATTTTTTTTGTTTTTTTAAAATCAAGTTTTTTAATTTTTTTGGTTTTTTAAAATCAAGTTTTTTAATTTTTTTTTTTTTTTTAAATCAAGTTTTTTAATTTTTTTGGTTTTTTAAAATCAAGTTTTTTAATTTTTTTGGTTTTTTAAAATCAAGTTTTTTAATTTTTTTGGTTTTTTAAAATCAAGTTTTTTAATTTTTTTGGTTTTTTAAAATCAAGTTTTTTAATTTTTTTTTTTTTTTTAAATCAAGTTTTTTAATTTTTTTGGTTTTTTAAAATCAAGTTTTTTAATTTTTTTGGTTTTTCAAAATCAAGTTTTTTTTTTTTTTTTTTTGTGTTTTTTTGAAAATCAAGTTTTATTTTTTTGTGGATTTTTGAGGTATTTACGAGAAACAGCCCTCCTTTTTTACATTAGGTTAAACAGCCATTTATGTTCTGCCAAAAAAAAAAAAGAGAAGGCCCAGAATGGGGTCAGCAAAACAGGAAATGAAGGACATGATTGATGTTTTGGGGTTTAAAAAAGGGCATTTAGATTCGACACAAAACATCAATCATGTCCTTCATTTCCTGCTGCATACGATCCAGCCGATTCCGCATTTCATCCATGTCCTTATTCCAGGCCATTATTTGACCAATTAGCCGTTGGGCACTTTCAGAGGTGAAATAGTCACTTCTTGTTGTTGTACCTAAAGTGGAATGAAACCAAAAAATGTCTTTAGAAATATGCACACATACATAGTTTTTACCTTACCATAATAAAGCTGTTGTCTCAGACACTGACCTGGTGGGGTGCCCATGTAGCCTAATTCCTCCACATCCTCGGGGGTGGCACTATTGCTTGAATGAAGCACAACCAGATCCCCTAAAATAGAGTAGACAAATTACATTAAACAAAAGGCAGCCATGCATAGATTAACGTAAGCTGGTGTGTCAGACACTCACCTGGTGGGGTGCCCATGTCGCCCACCTCTCCTTCCTCCACATCCTCAATGGGACTTGGGCTTATTTCCCAATCATGTTTTGCTTGGGGTGGACTGTCTTCTGGTTGTTGGCTGAGTGATTTTTCCCCTATGTGAAACAAAAAATTATTAATCTAATTAGCACACAGATATTTTAGTACATAGTAATTTTCCAACATTTGTAATGAAGTGGTTTGTGTAGAGTTCCTATTTTACCTCAATATTTAAAATTAGAAAGACATATCGGATAGATAGATATCAATATCTCAAAATATAGTTAATAATCTTTTGATCTCTCTCTATATCTGGAACAAAATCTCTAAATATCTAACTAAATGTAAAGCCAAAAAATTAAGATAACTTCAAATCTTCAAAAAGAATGTTTTACATTTCTATATCTATCTATCTACCTATCTCTATATTTCTCTCTCTCTATATATTTCTCTCTCTCTCTCTCTCTCTCTATATCTCTATATCTATATCTATATCTATATATATCTCTCAATATATATATATATATCTCTCTCTCTCTCTCTATAGTTATATATATATATAGTTATATATATATATATAGTTATATATATATATATATATATATATATATATATATATATATATATATATATATATATATATATATCTATATATATATATATGTGTATATATATGTATATGTATATATATATGTATATATATATGTATATATATATGTGTATATATATATATGTATATATATATATATGTATGTATATATATATGTATATGTATATGTATATATGTGTATATATATATATATATATATATATATATATATATAGAGAGAGAGAGAGAGAGATATATATATATATATAGAGATATATATATATATATATATATATATATATATATATATATATATATATATATATATATATATATCTATATATATATAGATATATATATAGATATATATATATATAGATATATATATATCTATATATAGATATATCTATATATATATATATATATATATAGATATGTAACAAGGTTTATTAAAAGATCGTTTAAAACGATGAACAAAAAATCGGATAGGAAGGAAAAGCACATGGAGCTGTATACAAGGTAATAAACACAAGAGAAAAACACGACAAGTACTTACTTTTTTTAAGAACTTTCCGGATACGTCGGTATTGATCCGGCTCCCTGAGTTTCAGGTCAGACCATCTTTTTCGCAGTTGATCTTTGGAGCGCTGGACCCCAAAAGATGCCTGCAAAGTCTCCACGACCTTCGCCATTATTTTGGCCTTGCGCAAATTTGGCCGTGCGTACGGCCCATAATTGCCATCATAGTCGTCTTTGTGAAGAATGGCCACCATCTCCACCATCTCTTTAAAACTCATATTAGAGGCCTTAAATCTAGGCCTCATAGATTTCGCTGACGTTCCAGCCTCCGGGCTGTCTCCACTACCTGAGGTCGTCAACATTTCAGGTGTCTCCGCCATTCTTTAACTCCACTACGCGCCGTAACAAAAAATGGGCGGAGAACATGAGTTAAAATCGAACGTCAGGGGCGGGCGACGCAGGCGGAGTTTCACACATGCGTAGTGTATAAAGAGGGGCCTTGCGCACGTGTCGTACGTACGTTCTGTGCGTCGAATTAGGGGGCGGAGAATATGAGTTAATTTCGAACGTCAGGGGCGGGCGACGCAGGCGGAGTTTCACACATGCGTAGTGTATAAAGAGGGCCCTTCCGCACGTGTCGTACGTACGTTCTGTGCGTCGAATTAGGGGGCGGAGAACATGAGTTAATTTCGAACGTATGGGGCGGGCGACGCAGGCGGAGTTTCACACATGCGTAGTGTATAAAGAGGGCCCTTCCGCACGTGTCGTACGTACGTTCTGTGGTAGGTGATAGTGGACCTGGACGTTACAAAACGAAGGTAATTTTAGATATTTTTTTTTTTTTTTGGTTTTTATGGTCATGACTTTGTAGCAAGCGGCCTATATGGCTTGATAGATTGATGAGGCCTACATAGGGAGAAGATGATGAGGGGTTAGCAGAAACCTATAATAAAAGTGTTTTTTGTCTTGTGACTTCATCTTTTCCAGATATAATGAATCCCCTATTTAAGGATCCAGAGTTCCTTACAGCTTTTATTTCGAAATATCGAGAGATGAGGAATTTGTGGGAGGTGAAACACCCTCAGTATTATGCAAAGCATGTGAGGAAGTCAACGCTGGAGAGACTTCTGTCCTTTGTCCAGGCGACCATCCCGGAAGCAACAATGGAGACATTGCTCAAGAAAATTGGGGTCTTGAGGAACATGTATAAGAGGGAGCATAAGAAGATCCAGGAATCAAGGAGATCAGGAGCATCAGCAGATGATGTTTATGTACCCAGGCTGTGGTACTATAATCAACTCCGTTTTCTGGATGACCAGAATGAAGCCAGGCCATCACTTTCAACCCTTCCCTCCACCCTTCCCTCCACCCCAGCAGAGGCTGATGAGGAGCAAGCTGGGTCTTCCATCCTGGATGAACCAGATATGACCATCTGGAGTCAGGTAAATTATTTTAACAAATATTTACTGTACTAATATTAATGATGTTAACTGGATGTTATAATTGTCTAAAATAATTTGGCACTCAAAATTGTGTATACATATCAATTGACAGTAGTGGCTAAATATGTTTGGCACCTGCTTGAAATAATTAGGGTGTCTGATTAGACTCTTTTATTAAAGAGAAGTATTCACATTGAATTTGCTATTCATGAGAAGCAAACTGTGTGTCATTGATGAACCCAAAAAAATATACTCAAACTATTGTCCTTTTTTTATACACAGGATGAGTCCATCCAGGAGGAATGTGGGGAAAGTGGCAGGCAGGAGGAGACCAGGCCCATGGACAGCCTGGAGGAGGCCGGATTCACCATCATCCTGGAGGAGGCTGGGCCCAGTGTCAGGCAGGAGGTGGCTGCTCCCAGTGAGGTGGCTGCTCCCAGTGAGGTGGCTGGGCCAAGTGAGGTGGCTGGGCCAAGTGAGGTGGCTGGGCCAAGTGAGGTGGCTGGGCCCAGTAGGAGCCTGACCGAATCCCAAGTGCCTCCCCTCCACCTTCCCAAAAAAAGGGCCAGGAAGGGGATGGTCACACAGGACGCATCCCTGCGCCTCATGCAAGAGGCCACCCGTTTTTTAAGGAGCCCCCCCGAAGCGGAAGAATCCTATGGCTGCTACTTAGCCAGCAGGCTTCTTCAGATGAATAGGGAGCAGCGCCTCATTTGTGAGCGCCTATTTGGGGAAACAATCCATAAGGGGCTGCAGGGCACGCTAACACAAAACACCCAACTACATGAGGCAGCCCCCCCTCCTCCTCCTCCTCCTCCTCCTCCTCCTCCTCCTGCCACAACTGAAACACCAGAGCCACAGCCTCAAAAGAAGGCTACAGGGAAGGCTGCAGGGCAGCGTGGAGGAAAGGCTGCAGGGAAGAGAAGAAAATGATGACCTGGGTTCAGTCTGGTCTGACAGAAGACGCAGGCTGTTGTAGGACCACAGTCTGGGGACATCTAGATCATCTGCTGGTGCTGTTGATCTCTGGGATTCTTGGACCAGATTGTGCTCCCTCTTATATGGACTCCGCAAGATCCCAATTTTCTGGTACACCGACTTTTTCCAGCGTTGACTTCCTCTTTATTTTATTTTGACCATGAATAAATGGATCATTTTTTGAGTTTAGCAAAAGACTTTTTATGTTTTTTCTTTGAAATCATTGATTTTACACACAATGTTAAATTAACAAGGGACAACAATCTCATTGAGTTAGAAAAAAAACACACCAAAAATACATTACTAATGTTAATAATGTTCAAGTGGTAAGTCTTGAAAATCAAAAAATTTACGTAACCAAAAACGGTGCTTTGGGTTAACTTTATCTAAAAACTAAAAAATAATCACTATAAAAAAAAAAACAGAATAATGGGTTCTTTGTGGTAACTTTACAAACCTAAAAAAAAAAAAGGGGAAAAAGTATTATTAGTATGGAAACATTGTTTTTAAAATGCATACTATATCATTCATGAGATCAAAGAGAAAAAGAATACAGAAATCAGTTTGGGAGAACTCTGATTATGAACAGCAAAACACCTTCGTTCTTTATAGAGCCTTCGTAAAGAAGAAATAAAATGCGCTGCATTCAACGATCACAGATTTTGCAGCGTGATGAATGTGCTACCTACAATACGAACACTAGTTTTACTAGACCGAGTGCTTCCGTTTAGTTTTTGCTTATGAGCATGCGTCGTTTTTTTGTCCGTCGGACTAGCATACAGACGAGCGGACTTCGGGGTCCGTCGTAGTTACGACGTAAAGATTTGAAGCATGCTTCAAATCTAAAGTCCGTCGGATTTGAGGCTAAAAAAGTCCGTTGAAAGTCCGGAGAAGCCCACACACGATCGGATTACCAGCCAGCTTTAGTCCGTCAGCGTCCGTTGGACTTTTGTAGACGAAAAGTCCGACCGTGTGTACGCGGCACTAGACTCATCTTCCATCCATTCTAAGCTGGTACTGCTGCACCCCTCCCCCAGCCTCAAAAGACCCCATGCTTGTACTGCTGCACACCTCCCAATCCCAAAGTAGCTGGGGATTCTGACCCCCCCCCCCCGTACCCTAAGATTTGCCCTGGGGATTAAGGGATTCTTAAATCTTCTTTTTCTATATTGTTCTATTTGATTAAGGGATTGTCATGGCTGGCTGTCAGTGGATGTGTGATATTCCATATTATGGTAAACAGACCTGCACATCCACTGCCACCCATACGGGGTTGACATGGGCTGGATCAAATTTTGCCATGGGCCATGGTTTGGAGACCCCAGCTTTAAGAGAAAGATGCCGATGTGGAATCCCTTACAGCCCATTTTCTTGCAGTCATAAAACATAAACTTTTTTTCTCCAATAGCCTAGTCACGTGGATGAAGACATGTTGGTGCTCTTAATAAGCCACAGCCCTATGGCTCCCTATAATAAACATCTATTGACAAGATCCGCTTGAAACGGCAACAAGTTCCGTGTTCCCTGTTTGTGAAACGTATAAATCATTCATTTTCTTTTCCTGGCATTTCATTTCAACATAACTCTCCAAATTGGCAGAAGAACAAAACTGACAAAGGAATGAAAGCTGAATCATATTTTTACATTTTATTATCTGAAGGCCTTCAAGAATAAAGTAATGAAGAAGATTACTCTTCAGATCACTTGCAACTATTTTCGGATTATGTAACCTTTCTGAATTAATGAGCCACCAGTAATCATCAGCTTTAACATTAATTACATTATATATATATATTTTGATGTAATCTTAATTTAGAATTATAGTCAAGCTCAGGCTGTTTTGCAATGTTCCTTGATTAGGGCTGGACCCAAGGCACAATAATTTTCATTTAATTAAATTTTCATTTAATTAAAAATATAATTATGTTCCTTTAATATCATTAGATATTATTCCATTTTATGTGCCCCCAATTCCTTTATAAATGTACAGTAGGTGACCGTGATATTGTGTCAATCTCGCCGCATTTCTCGGCGAGATTTGACACCTGCGAGCCCCATCGCAGGAGCCAGCGCCGAGATGGCTCACTCATCGGGAAAGGAAAACTTTGTTTTCCTCCCACGACGAGTGACAGGCAGCGCTGACAGCTGTCTGGTATGAATCCTGAGGCGGGAACACCGCGCCAAATTTTAAATGAAAAAAACAGCGTGGGTTCCCCCCAGGAGCATACCAGGCCCTTAGGTCTGGTATGGATTGTAAGGGGAACCCCCCTACGCCGAAAAAATTGGCGTGGGGGTCCCCCCCAATCCATACCAGACCCTTATCCGAGCACGCAGCCCGGCCGGCCAGGAAAGGGGTGGGGACGAGCGAGCGCCCCCCCCCCCTCCTGAGCCGTACCAGGCCGCATGCCCTCAACATGGGGGGGTGGGTGCCTTGGGGGAGGGGGGCGCCCTGCGGGGGGCCCCCCCACCCCAAAGCACCTTGTCCCCATGTTGATGAGGACAAGGGCCTCTTCCCGACAACCCTGGCCGTTGGTTGTCGGGGTCTGCGGGCGGGGGGCTTATCGGAATCCGGGAGCCCCTTTTAATAAGGGGGCCCCCAGATCCCGGCCCCCCACCCTGTGTGAATGAGTTTGGGGTACATGGTACCCCTACCCATTCATCTAGGGAAAAGTGTCAATAATAAAAAACACACAGTACACAGGTTTTAAGAGTAATTTATTAGTCGGCTCCGGGGTCTTCCTCCGACTACCATGTACCCCAAACTCATTCACACAGGGTGGGGGGCCGGGATCTGGGGGCCCCCTTATTAAAGAGGGCTCCCGGATTCCGATAAGCCCCCCGCCCGCAGACCCCGACAACCAACGGCCAGGGTTGTCGGGAAGAGGCCCTTGGCCTCATCAACATGGGGACAAGGTGCTTTGGGGTGGGGGGGCCCCCGCAGGGCACCCCCCTCCCCCAAGGCACCCACCCCCCCATGTTGAGGGCATGCGGCCTGGTACGGCTCAGGAGGGGGGGGGGCGCTCGCTCGTCCCCACCCCTTTCCTGGCCGGCCGGGCTGCGTGCTCGGATAAGGGTCTGGTATGGATTGGGGGGGACCCCCACGCCAATTTTTTCGGTGTAGGGGGGTTCCCTTTACAATCCATACCAGACCTAAGGGCCTGGTATGCTCCTGGGGGGGGGAACCCACGCCGGTTTTTTCATTTAAAATTTGGCGCGGTGTTCCCGCCTCAGGATTCATACCAGACAGCTGTCAGCGCTGCCTGTCACTCATTGGGGGAGGAAAACAAAGTTTTCCCTTCCCGATGAGTAAGCCAGCGCAACATGCACAGTACCCTGTCGCCGAGAACCAGCGCGATGGTATCGCGCTGGAAACACAATCTCGCGGTCAGGTACTGTAGTTATTATATTGTAAAAGTAGCAGGAACATCATCACTGGTCTCTACTTCGCTTGTGCAGAGCTGTGGGAAGGGCCCCAGAAGACCCACCCTCTACAGGATGCCTGTAGAAAACTATGGCAGGGGGGGCGGAGACAAGACCAGACATCCTGCACAAGAAGAGAGAGCAGCAGTGAGAGGTCTTTTATTACAGGAAGCCTTATGCCACGTACACACGAGCGGACTTTACGCCAGACTTTGCCCGGCGGACGGGATTTCGTCGGACAATTCGATCGTGTGTGGACACCAGCGGACTTTGTTTTCTCAAAAGTTGGACGGACTTAGATTTGAAACATGTTTTAAATCAAGCCGTCGAAATCGAGTCCGGTCGAAAAGTCTGCTCGTCTGTATGCTAGTTCGACGGAAAAAAGCCACGCTAGGGCAGCTATTAGCTACTGGCTATGAACTTCCTTGTTTTAGTCCGGTCGTACGTCATCACGTACGAATTCGACGGACTTTGGTGGATTGTGTGTAGGCAAGTCTGTTCATTCAGAAAGTCTGTCGTAAAGTACGTCGAAAAGTCCGCCGGGCAAAGTTTGCCGTAAAGTCCGCTCGTGTGTACGCGGCATAACACTGGATGACTGCACCATTCTGGAGGAAGCACACACAGCACGCCAAGATTCAAGGAAGAATACGCATGGTAAATGGATTTAGATTCTATCACAGAGTTCAGCTTGGGTAAATTATCAACTTTGACATATGGCCAAATGTTTATCGACACCTATATGAAATTGTTGGACATCTAAATCCAAAATCATGGGCATTTATATGGAGTTGGCCTCCCTTTGTGGCTATAAGAATCACCAATCTTCTGAGAAGGCTTTCCACAAGATTTTGGAGTGTAGGAATGTGTGTTCATTCAGCCAAAAGGTACTGATGTTGAATGAGAGGATATGGCTGCAGATGTTTCAGTTCATCCCAAAGGTGCTCAGTAGGGTCAGTGCCAGGACAAGGTCATCCAGTGCCCAGGGCAATGATGCCAAACTGAGCCCCCCCCTCAGTTTAGGGTCAGGGCACCCCTATACCTGCAATAGACCATTGTGCCCAGGGAAGCTTCTCCTCCTGCCCACCCCTTGTCCCAGCCCTGAGTAGGGTTGATGCCAAGTCTCTGTACAGGACACTCAAGTTCCTTGGCACCAAACTGATCAAACCATGTTTTTATGGTACACAGGGGCACAGTCAGGAGGATGGAACAGGAAACGGTTTTCCCCAAACTGCTACCACATGGTTGGAAGGGCACACTTGTCTAAAACGTCTTTGTTCCATTTCAATTCATTGACACACCTCCCTAAACCCAGTCAGTACAGAAAGTATGGTCACCTGCTGACTTGGCAGAATCCATAGGCAGCTTATTTCTTCAATAAATCAGGGAGGTTGAGTCGAACACACTTAAACTTCAGATAATTCAAGTACAGAGGATGTTGTTCCAGTCCTGACTCGTGAAAGACTGAGAGATAATGGATGAAATAGGGAGGGTCTAGCTAGGATATAACTAACTGGCACTAAACAGAAGGGGAACACAGAGAGAGGAACCAAATCACATGGTAAAGAATGAAAATAATACCACTTAAATGCCCCTCCCCCAAACCCAACTATCCCTGATTTGGAGGGACTGTCCTTGATTTGGAACAAGTCCCTCCGTTCTTATTTCCTCCTTATTTGTCCTTTATTTTGGTTTGATCTACAGTATATAGTTGGATACAGTATAAATTCACTACTTATCTATCAAAAAGTCTTTCCCAGTGCTAAACCTTTCATCCAATTTTTAAATTGCTGCATTTGTAAATTTCAGAAGTGAGTATAAAGGAATAGTAGTGGTAAAACAAGCACTTGCGGGTTTAACAAATAATTTTTATTGTACAATTCTCCTTTAATGGGGCGTGGCAGGGGCCTACATACTTTTGCTAAAAGGTGTCCCTCGTTCCCATCTCAAAAAGTTGGGAGGTATGCAAACCTGTGTCAGTTGGATCAGCATGTGAAAAGACTGGTGCAAGACAGACAGAACTGGATTGCCAGGCTCCAGTAGACTTCAACAAAATGGCGGCCCTCCGCATACAGACACTGACTCCCTGTTGCATAATTGTGAATGAGATGGGTAAAAGATGGCTTCAGCTCCTGTTCTCCACCTGTAGAGAATCCTTCAGATGTCTTTTGCCCTTTTTGGGGCTTACTCATAGAGGCCTTTAAGATAGAGGCCCCTTCCTCAGACGTGCTTCATTCTTTTGGGTGCTTAATTGTAGAGGCCTCCATAATTGAGCACCAAAAAGGTTGAAGCAAGTCTGAGGAGCAGTGGCGGCTGGTGGGTTTTTCTTTTGGGGGGGGGGGTCGGCACACAAACAACACCCCCCCCTGTGGGTGGTCTGGCACGTACCTGCTCATGTGGCGGGCTGTGGTGTCCTCTCCTCCTCTCCTGGAGTTTGGGCAGCAGTGGCTACAGTGTCCACTCCTCAACCTTCCTCCACCGCGTGTCTCCTCTACCGCCAAAGCACTAGGCATCCAATAGGATCACCTGATGCTTTGGCCAATTGGGAAACAGGTCCTGCCTCCTGATTACTGGGGAGGAACTTTAGTGTGAAAATAGTAAAAATGAATTTGCTATGGTCAAACAACTTTTTTGAAGCCTACTAGAGCCTCTGGCTCTAATCAGGTGCTTCAAAAAAACACCCACTCCGCATTGGATGGAATCCATAGTCTGGAGCCCTGATATATAGATCAGGGGGCTGGATGCATGGATAGGGGAGCTGGCACCTGTGCGCCCTCTATGGACGGGCCGCTACTGCTGAGGAGTTTTCTACAGGTGGTGAATGGGAGCTGAAGCCATCTTTTACCCACCTCATTCACATTTATGCAACAGGGAATTGGTGTCTTTGTGCAGATGGCCACCATTTTGCTGAAGTCCACATGGTAAAGAAGTTGTAGTGGCCCAAAACTGCTACTAGATGTCAGCCTACTACAGAACAATAATAACCTCATACCGTTCTAATAAAACATATAAAAATGACATCAGCGTTTGGGGAGGACAAGCTTTGTATCCTGTAGCATTAGCTAAACCCTTCAGTGCAAACCAAAATCAATTATTTGTAGGGGTTCCACATACCTCTGGCCATATAGTAGGTGTAACGGTCAGGTGCCCACAATTTTTGGCCATATACTGTATAAAGAGGGTCAACAAGTGCATGGCTCCTCCAACGTGCCCCTCTGTAATTGCCAATCTTATAGTGAACACCATTGTCCTTTTCTATGGTTGCAGGTGCAAGATCATGAGGGTACTTTAGGTGAATTGCCTTCCCTTCTCCCAGTTCCCCCAGGAGATAACCCTTGCCCATTTCCTCTAATGAAGTTAAATACAAATGTCATACAAACCAATCTGTATATTAAAAAACAACAACACTTCTCTGCCTTGTTCAACATTTTTTTTTTTGCTCTGCAAGCCATACACAGTGCCGGGACTCTTCCATGATGGTCAGCTGTGGTTGCCCAGGGAAAGCTTTTATTGGTCTACCACAATGAAACTTACGAAAGCAGTAGACGGTTCTCAGAGCACAAAACCAGAATTAGGAGGATGTGAGAATTGTGAAGTATGAGAAAATAGTACAACCACCATTCAATTTTACAAAGAGAACCAGTCATGCTCAGGCTTGTATATGAATCTGAGTATTCATTTCTGCAGCATCGCAGCTTAAAGAAATGCCCCTCCTTAAAGACAAACTGAGCTCTGGAAAATATTCCCCCCCCCCCAAAAAAAGGCCATCAAAAGGCAAAAGGCTAGTCACCATTGTAGCCTGTGGTCTGATCTCCCCACCCTCATGCTAAGGGGGTGTCACCTCATGCAATAAAACATGGTGGGTTTTTTTTGGTGCAACTAGCAAATTTGAATAACAATATCATATGAAAATAATACAGTCAACAGTCAGCCCCCTGGAGAATGAGTGGGGGTCCCTATTGCAACCTCTGACACTATGCCAGTGTTGGGGGTCTCTTCATGTCACACAGGGGTCCCCTGCTGCCTGCACACATCATGTCTAGGACTCACCCCCTTTTCCTCTCACCCATGCTGGCTCCTGTCACTCCCCTACACATGGAACATCCCCAGTACAGGGGGGAGTCCAGGAAAGTCTCAATCCCTCTTAATGTTAAGAAGCCCCCCCCCAGCCCTGTGTCCTGGACTGTAGAGTGCTCTCAGTCCCTCCATATCCCCTCTTCCTTCCCCCCATTCTTTGCTCTTACCTTGTCTCACTTGATCCATCTCCAGATAGAGAGTTTGTACTCCCGCCACCGCCATGACAGCAGATTGTGGTGGGGTGGGGGGTGCAATCAGCGGGGACTGACCTGGGGGGAGAGGTAGGGGAGGAGACAAGAGAGGAGAGAGTGGGAGGCAGGGACAGAGAGGACATGGGGATGGGACAGTCCATGTACCACTCCCAACTGTGCACTACTTGGTTATTATTCCCCTCAGCATGTAACCCACCACCTCCACTCAGCTGCCCCTTCCTGGCACCTTTGTGGAGGGGAGGGGCATGATCTGTCCTGTCACATTCTTTACATACCAGCCTCTCAGGTGACCCCGCTGTCCACATACAGACACACTCTGCTCTATGGGTGGCACTGTGACATGTAAGAGGAAGTATGCAGGGGCCCCCCTGGAGCAGGGGCGAGGTCGCAATTGTGACCCCTGCAACCACTGATGCTATGCCTATGGTGTCATCCCTCTGGCAGGTGTCACACCCCTGCACCCCCCATAGTGACACCACTGTACTGAAATCACCAAACCTTGCACCAAATTTCTTAAGACTAGTAGTCCAAAGGCAGCAGTGCCTTAGATGTCAGACTGCAGATTTACAGTTATGAGGCTAAAAAAAAGGAGTGCCTAGGCACACTCACATACTGTCAGAAACCATGAAATCAGACCGAAACAGAAGTACAGTTAAATCACATTTGTTTAATAATAAAAGTAAATAGAACAAACGTAGTCAAAACATAGCCAGAGTTCAGGAATCGAAACGGATAGTCAGACAACGTCAGCTGGGTCCCGCCCCCTGGGTCCCGCCCACCCCCGACATCCAACCTCAATTTTGACAGCTCCTCTCTCTCTCCATACAGTTTCACACACCTCGGCGCTGCTCTGCCAACAGCGTGTGGAGAAGGGAGGAGGAACCCCACGTTCCTCCTCCCTTTTCCGATATATCGGTCAACCTCTACCTTCTTACGATTCCGGGGGGGGGGGGGCAATTGCCCCCCCCTGCCCTATGCTGCAGACGCCCATGCAAACGTGATCAACCTCTCCAGCTCAGTGGGTATATCTCGGGCTGCTATCTCATCCTTGATGGTATCCGAGAGACCATGAAAAAAAAGCAGCCACAAGGGCCTCATTGTTCCAAGCAACCTCTGCTGCCAGAGTACGGAATTCAATGGCGTAGTCGGCAACAGTTCTCGTACTCTGTTTGATGGACATGAGGCACTTGGCCGCAGAAGCGGAGCGTGCGGGAACGTCAAATACCCTTTTAAAGGAGGCGACAAAGTCAGGGTAACTCAAGACAACAGGTTTTTGCGCCTCCCATAGAGGGTTTGCCCAGGCCAAGGCTCTCTCAGAAAGCAAAGATATCACGAAAGCTACTTTGCTTCTGTCCGTGGGAAACGCCTGGGGCAGCATCTCAAAGTATATCTCAACCTGGTTGAGAAACCCTCTGCATTGAACTGGATCAACCCCAAATCGCTGGGGAAGCGGAGCCGAACTAGACATACCTCTTATAGAGGTGATACTCGAGGCGGGTGCCTGCACAGAGACTAGGGCAGCAGCAGGGACGGCCTGCAACTCAGGTTGTACCGGAGCAGCCACAGTTTGGGATTCCAGGTGAGCCGTGCGACTGAGGAGTGTTTGTAACGCCATGGCAAACTGATCCATGTGGTGATCTTGCTCATTCAATCTGGAAATTATATTACCAACAAGTGGATTGACTGCATCTTCTTAATTCATGGCCTTCGCCTACTGTCAGAAACCATTAAATCAGACCGAGACAGAAGTACAGTTAAATCACACTTGTTTAGTAATAAAAGTAAATAGAACAAACGTAGTGAAGACATACCCAGAGTTCAGGAACCGGAACGGATAGTCAAACAAGCCAAACGTCAGGGAGCCAGAGATGAGCGTAGTAAACCAGCAAGCAGGATCTGGAGCTAGAAGGGATGTTCAGCAAAGCAAGTCTTTTAACAGGAATGCAGGAGTGTGTCTCTGTGATGTTGACCAAGGCGAAGGCAGAGCTCCTCTGGACTGGACGGCTTAAGTAGGCAGGACTGACGAGCAGGATATCATCAACAGCTGAGTAACTGTGGTACCTCCATTTTACTCAGTCCTCAAGAAATTTAGAGAAGTAAATCATTTGAATGAACTAGGAGAAAAGATGGGGAACAAACAATTTCTCAAGAACTGGCTAAGAAGAGATGAACTGGTGTCCTCTATATCAGGATTAAACTCTAATCAAAGCGTTTTAGTGTGGAAGAAGGTACAGGTAAAAGGGGTCACAAAAAGACAGTGGGACATTGTATGGATGGGCTTGCATGAATGCTTGCCAACCAGAAATTTCTTGAAATCCAGACACCTTACTGCATCAGAGCAATGCCCTAGATCTGATTGTGGGGCAGTGTTGCCAACCCCCACGAAGTGAAATTTACTGGCAGGACACCAAAATTTACAAAAGACACCAATTTTTTACTGGCAAACAATCCTGAAATTTGCTGACAGATCCACATTTTTCTACTGACACTGCAAAAAAAAAAGTGCCTAAAATGACAGTTTTTGGTGCTAAACAGTGCACATGTCAATATTTAAACTATAAACATGTAGCTAGTGCTATTAGTAATGTGTTTAAGTTAAACAGAAGTCCAAAAACATATTTCTCCATTTACATGAAGGTCAGATTAATATAACCCAGACAGCACAGAGTTCCTCATATATCAGAGTCTGCAGGATTCCCCCTTACAGTGCAAGGGAATTTTGACATAAAGGGGAATGCTGCAGATCATGATCTAAGGGGGAACTCTGATGTAAGGGGGGCTCTGGTCACCATAGACCCCACTACATCACAGTCCACTGCATTCCCCTTAACATCAGAGTTCCCACTTACATCAGGGTCCGTCGCAGAGCTCCCCATTGCACTGTAAGGGGGAATCCTGCAGACTCTGATGTGAAGGGGAATGCCGTGAACTCTGATGTGGGGGGGGGGCTCTGGTGACCAGAGACCACCTTCCGCAGAGTAAATACACTAAGCTAAAGGGGGGGGGGTTACTGATATAAGGGAGAACTTTTTTATCAGTGCCCACTTACATTATTGTATTCACTCCCCCCTTACATCAATGACCTCAGACTGGCCTGGCGGCGCTGTCACTGACCTCCACTCAGGTCCACTGTGCAGAGCTCAATCAGATGGCTTCAGGTTGGTGTCTCTGGTTTTATCCTACAGTTGCCTCTCCACAGTCCACACACATCTGACTCCTCCGTAATCCCTATCCTGGTGGCGCTCTCACTCTTGATTCCTCTCCAGAATCCCCCTCAGAGACTGCAGACATAAAAAAAAGACAAGATATGGTCAGAGATTGCAGACATGATACAAGAGGTGGTCAGAGGATGCAGACAGGATACAGGAGGTGGTCAGAGGATGTACACAGGATACAGGAGGTGGTCAGAGGCTGCAAACAGGATACAGGAGGTGGTCAGCGGCTGCGGACATGATACAGGAGGTGGTTAGAGGCTGCGGACAGGATACAGGAGGTGGTTAGAGGCTGCGGACAGGATACAGGAGGTGGTTAGAGGCTGCGGACAGGACACAGGAGGTGGTCAGAGGATGTGAACAGGATACAGGAGGTAGTCAGAGGCTACGGACAGGATACAGGAGGTTGTCAGAGGCTGTGGACAAGATACAAGAGGTGGTCAGAGGCTGCGGACAGGATACTGGAGGTGGACAGAGCATGCGGACAGGATACAGGAGGTGGTCAGAGGATGTGGACAGGATACTGGAGGTGGTCAGAGGATGCGGACAGGATACAGGAGGCGGTCAGAGGGTGCGGACAGGATACAGGAGGTGGGCATTATGGACATTTACGGGCACCAGAAAGCGTGCCCTGTTTTTACAGGCTGCCCGTAAATCTACGGGCGGTTGGCAACACTGCACATGAGTACCTAGACACCCTTACATACCAGAAGTGCACTGCTATTTTAGGAGGATTTGTTTTTTTTGAGTTCAGGTCCATTTTAAGCTAAACTGAATGAACTTTGTAAAGTACAGTTGCAGTGCTACCAAGAGAGCATTAGAGAACTTGATTATACTTGTTGCATGCATTTGTTCTGTTATCTGCACCACCTCTGTACCTTGAGCTTGTGAGCCAGTTACCAGATGGGTACCATGTCAAACATTCTTTCTGCCAGGCCTGCTGATGACTGCTTACTGTGATCAGCCTGCGAATCAGAAGATTTACTATAGTCCAGTTAAAGTTCCCAGTCAGGGATTTTAGCATCCAGTTTGGGAGTCTGCATCCTGCAGGGTAAAGCATCTGTGTTGTGCAGGTGCAGGTCCTGCTCCATTGCACTGACTATGTCCACTCCGAGCCCGAGGCCCCTCCGCCTACCCGCTCGGCTCCTGGTATTTTATGCCGACGGTGCCTTGCGGCATGACATCATCAGCGGGAGCGAGGGCGAGCCAGGCGGCGCAGGCTCAGGATCGGATTGTCACAGGGATTTACGGAGCTGGCGCTGTGCATGCGCAGTTCTCAACCGAGCCTGTCGCAGTCATTTTTACTGGCACTGCTCGGCTCCTACAGGCATTTACGGGCACCAGAAAAAGTGTCCTGTTTTTACGGGCTGCCCGTAAATCTACGGGCGGTTGGCAGCACTGTTGTGGGGGGAGAGAAACTGTAAAACTTTTATTCTGGATTTGCGATTTTGCATCCCAAGTCAGAGATAACCTTAAGCCATTTCTGGCAGAAGTAGCTGGGGTGACATGTCTAGATTATTTTTTGTTTAACACAGCACTGAAAAGAATAAGTACAAAGCAAGAATGGCATGGATTTTCTTTTGCATACTTAAAGAAGTTTTATGGGATGTCCATAACCTTTTAGTTTTTAAAAAAGAAGTCATATCTGTTAGCAAGGCATGCAAAAAGCATCATTTCTAAATGTGAACATTCATTTTTTTCTGGGTCAAAAACAAATGGGAGAAGAAAAGGCAGAGCTTATCTGGAAACATACTAAATGGAAAGGTTGGCTTCCCAATATATAATATGATTTCAAAAATGATATGGATATGTAAAATGGCATTGTACAAATCTTTGTAACTGACTTTTTTCAAATGCAGTAGTGTTACTATGTATATAATTTTGAAGTTTAAATAAAGTTTTTTTATAAAAAAAAAAAAAAAAAACTGCGGAGAGATAGAAGCTAGCAATAGCCGAAAGCTGAGCGGCCAGCTCAGAGAAGGAAGGGCTGAGCCCAGCCCTGACACATACCAGAAAATGCACTGCTATTTGTCAGGAAGACTTCCAGTTTCCATTTTTTAGGGTACTGCTTAAAGTGTAAGTTCACCTTTTTGGAAGATATTCAGAAAATCTAACTATGCGATTCCCCATCCAATGAATAGTCCATACCATAGCCCCTCCTGTTGGAAATGGTGAAGGTCCTCTTATTACAGATGCAGCTGCAGGGTCCTCTACAGAAAAAGTGCTAGCCCCATACTCCCACAGGAGTTCATGGGATGTCAACCCTTGGATTTCAATTGGGAACCTGCTCATATCGGTACAGGTGGTCACGGGATGTCAATCTTTGGATTCCCATTGGTGAAACTTCTCATATTTTATACAGGTGGTCATGGGATGTCAATATTTGGATTCCCATTGGGAACCGACTCATATGATAACAGGAGGTCATGTGATGTCAATCTTTGGATTCCAGTTGGGATCCTGCTTATGTTATTACAGGTGGTCAAAGGATGGTGTCAGGAAATGTTCCATCCGCTGGTAATATCTGTCATTTGGCATGCAGTACTGAGGTCCACCAGCAGGTGTCTCCTGGCAGTTTGGAACTGTCAGGAGAGCTTTTCCCTGCTGATGTTATGTCATCTTTGGGCCGCAGTACTGGCGTCCACCAGCGGATGGATCCTGGCAGTGTGGAGCAGACAGTACCTCCTGCAATCAGGTGTCACTTGAGGCCAATCACAGGCCTATAAATACCCGGCAAGCAATCACACGCTTGCCTTGGTATCTTTCTTCCTTGCGCCCTGACCTGGAACCTGTATCTGGAACCTGTATCTGGAACCTGTATCTGGAACCTGTATCTGAACCTGAACCTGCTCCCGCTCCCGAGCCTGTATCTGATCCCATCCTGATCCTGTCCCTCCTGTGTTCCTATTCCCTTGTAGCAATTTCCCATCCATTATCTCCCTCACCTATTCTGCCCTTGTTCAGTTGCTGATCCCCCTGTGTATGACCCTGCCCTGGCTAACATGTTTGATTTCGGTACTTCCCTTTGGCTGTATATATATCGGTTGTCTGTGGGTTTCTGTTGGTTGGTTGAGCACTATTTGTATTTGGAGTGTTGTTATTTATATCACTTATCTTAAATAAACATTATTCTATTTCACTTTACATGCGGTTGGGTTTCCTCTTTGCAGTCCACACAATCTGGTCACACCTGTTCATGACCGATGGCAATCCCTGGATTCCAAACAGGAACCTGCTCATATAAGTACAGGAGGTCATGGGATGGCAATCCTTGGATTGCTATTGGGAACCTGCTGATATCAGTACATCCACATGATTGCTGGTCTGACAAGGGCCTAAGGGAGTCTTCCCACATTGTCAATGGGTCAGTTGCAGGAATTGACCAATCTCCTCTCCCCTCCCCACTGCACAGATGGACATCATGCATTGGAGTGTTGGCTTGTCCTGGACTCCAATCGAAATCCTGCTCATACCAGCACCGGAGCTCATGGAATGGAAATCTTTGGATTCCAAATGGTAACCTGCTTATATCAGTACAGGAACTCATTGAATGTTAATCCCCGAGTTACAAATGGATACCTGCTCATATCAGTACAGGAGGTCATGGGACGGCAATACTTGGATTGCAATTGGGAACCTGCTTGTGACTGACTCACCCGGGACAGAGACTTTTGGAGGGGACTGAATTCTAGCCTCTTGCGTACCGATTATGGGCCCTGGCATTTTGGGGAACGGTGCTCTTTGTGAGCTGTATGCCTGGGGACCCTTGAGGTGGTGTTACTTTACATTCAGGTCCATGTCCCCCCCAAGACACACAGTGGGACCCCGTATATGCCATATTAGAAATAGCGACCGATTCATAATGTTGGGACACATACTGTGAGGAGATGCTGATGTCATCAACTCCAGCCACCTGTCTGTTGTCTTCTATAATGTAAATGAGTCTAGTTTGACTTGCCACAGCTTCTAAGAGTATTTCACCCATTGTTGTTTGTGCTAATTAACCCTGCAATTGTATGAAGGAGTTCTGTGTTCATGTTTATGATAATGTGTATTGTATAGTCAGTGAGCTAGGAGACGTGAAGTCTTACCCTAATAGGTCATATCTCTGAGTCACCTAGTCTGGGTAAATGATTAGGTAACTAGATCATGTTAATTAGGTTTCTGGTTAGCGATATAAGACAAAAGCACTCAAGCGGAGTGTGGGACGTTCCGTTACACTGCTCATATGAGTACAGCTGGTCATTGGATGTCGATCTTTGGATTCCTATTGGGAACCTGCTCATATCAGTACAGGAGGTCATTGGATTTCAATCCTTGGATTCAAATTGGGAACCTGCTCATATCAGTACAGTTGGTCACGGGATGTCAATCTTTGGATTTCAGTTGGGAACCTGCCTATATTATTACAGATGGTCATGGGATATCAATCCTTTAATTCCCATTGGGAACCTCCACATATCAGATACAGCAGGTCATGGGATGGCAATCCTTGGATTCCCTTGTGAATCTCCTAATATCAGTACAGGTGGTCATGGGATGGCAATCCTTGGATTCCAATTGGGAACCTGCTCATATCAGTATAGGAGGTCATGGGATGGGTACACCCAGTATTTAGTGCTGTCTGTGTCCCCAGTGGGAGGATCTATCTCCGCTTCTTGTCCGCATGGCTACTATCATTAGAACAGGAAGTAGGGGGAAATCCCCTAGTGGTGTCACAGATCGCAATAAATACCTGATTAGGGTTCTAACCCTTCTTTAATTTATCCAAAACTAATTTTGTTTTGCCTTAAAGAACCCCTCATACCCAGTCTGAGAGCAATGAGCCTTGGAATTAGTGGATTCAGTTAGAAACAAGCAGTGCTAAAGCATTCTACAAGTGTGCTCAAAGGTACAGTCAATGCCCCCCCCCCCCCCATTAACATTAAGGTTTGATCTCTTTGAAATAAAGCACCCATATAGGAAGTTGGAAGGACTAGCTTTTGAAAGATGGTTCAGAACTTATTAATGATCAATTGAAAAATTAGTTTCTGTCTAGACTGTTTAGTGAAATTGGTTTGAAGATTAGCCATCATATTTAGGTGGAGGTCATCAGTGAGATGTGACAAGCATGAAACTGTCCTTTAGTCCAGACAGACAGGCTTCCTCTCTGCTTTAGTACAGGGATATCAGGGGCTTCCCAGCCGCTCTGCTAGGAACACCAAACAATAGGAAATATCTGTACGGGACGGCCCTGTGTCTGACAATGCGAGTCTCACATCCTCCTGAACCTTGTCCTGTGGTCTAGTAGACGTCTACAGTCCCGGGGACTCTTCTATGATGGTCAGTTGCGGCTGCCCAGGGAAAGTTTTTATTGGTCTGCCAAGGTGAATTTTACTGGCTTAATAGACAATTCTCAAAGTACACAGCCAGGATCAGGAGTATACGAGAATTGTGATTCTTTGTGCACCAGAATATTCATCAATGATTCCTGTTGGTTGAGTAAAGCCCTCTAAGGTCAAAACTTTTTAGAATGAAAAAAGCCCCCCAGCATGTGTTAAAAAATAAAAAAACTCAGGGTTGACCCTTGAAGTACTTCTTTTCTGTCACAAGATCCTAAGTCTTCTGGGTTGGCAGACACCCGCCATCATTCAACCTGAAATACTGAAGCCTCGTACACACAATCAGATTGTTGACCAACAAAACCGTGGACTTTTGTCTGAAGGGTCGTTGGCCCAAACTTGTATTGCATACACACGGCCACACAATTGTTGGCTAACATTCACGAACGTAGTGACGTACTACGTGGTTTTTCAGCCTTTCAGCGCCACCCTTTGGTCTCCTTCTGCTAATTTCGTGTTATGCCGTGTACACACGAGCGGAATGTCTGACTGAAAAAGTCGGGAGCTTTTCATCGTATATTCCGATCGTGTGTATGCCCCATCGGACTTTTTACGTTGAAAATTCTGACGGACCTAGAAAGAGAACATGTTCTAAATTTTTCCGACGGAACCAATTCCTATCGGGAAAACCGCTCGTCTGTATGCTGTTCCGACGTACCAAAAACGATGAATGCTCTGAAGCAAGTACGAGACGGAAGATATTGGCTACTGGCTATTGAACTTCCGTTTTCTAGACCTGTCGTACGTGTTGTACGTCACCGCGTTCTGGACGGTCGGACTTTGGTGTGACCGCGTGTATGTAAGACAGCTTGAGCGGAATTCCGTCGGAACTCCGTCGGAAAAACCTTCAGAGTTTATTCCGACTGCAAAACCGGTCGTGTGTACAGGGCATTAGTACAAGTTTGGTGAGTGTTGATTCGTGCTTTTCTTTTCGCGCTTTTCATTTTGCGCTTTTCAGTTCGTTTCTGAACGGCCGTTCTTCAACCAGACATGTATCGAATCAGAGGAGATAACATGTTATTTATTATTGGCCTTGGAGTTATTGCTTTGACATTATTTTTTTGGTTGAATAATAATGATTTGATTTGTTATATTTTCTATATTTTTGGATGCATAGAATGCACTTTTTGGTTAAGTTCTATTGGCAGATAGCATGTCTAATTTTATTTGTTTTCTTTATTTAACGCACAATAAAAAAATTGTGGAGAATAATACTTGGCTGTGCGTTTTACTTCAAATAACAGTTTGGGAGTAGGAAGTTACATTTAAAAAAAAATACAATGTAAAATTGACAAGGGACACCAACATAGTTGTATCTTTGATCTATAAAAACTACGGGATAATGGTGTTGTGGTAACTTGCCCAAATAAAAATTTAAAAAAGCGTAATAATATTATTCTTGATATCACTAGAAAAAAAAAGCCTTTGAAAATTCGTTTGCAATAACTCCATCAGTATCACCAGCAAAGCAGCTTCATTATTATCCCATTAAAGAAGAAGAGAATTGTGCGCTGCATTTCCAGATTTCATAATTTGCCGCGTCGCGAATGTTAATTCTCCATTACGAACGCTAGTTTACAAGACCAACCGCTTCCGGCTCGTCCTTGCTTCCGAGCATGCGTGTTTGTACTTTGGATTTTTGTCTGACGGACTTGTGTACACACGATAGGAAAATCTGACAACAGACATTTGTCCGCGGAAAATTTTAAAACCTGCTATCCAACAACCAACAATTCAACAACAATTGTCTGATGGAGTGTACACACGGTCGGATTTACCGCCAACAGCCTGTCATCACACATTTCCCTTCGGAAAATCAGATCGTGTGTACGCGGCTTGAGGGAGGGAGGGGAGGGAGTGTCATGGTTCCCCCATCTTACTCTATAGTGCATCAATCCAGTGTTTTTCATTCAAAGTATAAGGCCATGGAGAGTGGTGCCAAGATCATCACTTCACTCTGCACCATCCAGGACTGCCCATTGTTGGAGAAGATGAAGAAGAGGGGAACCCTGCACGTCACACATGACTGGCTTGAAGATTTAGGAACAAGGTAGGTTTAAAAAAAATGCTAAACATGCAGCAGTGGTCCAGCCGGGAGGGAGATGTAGAACTGGGGGGTGGGAGGCTGAGCCTAGAGTTGGTCTTCAAACAACCAGACATGCCTGGCCTTGTATTCAGGGGCGGACTGACAACTCATGGGGCCCCCGGGCAATAGGAGATTATGGGGCCCCCGGGCAATAGGAGAAGATTATGGGGCCCCCGGGCAATAGGAGAAGATTATGGGGCCCCCGGGCAATAGGAGATTATGAGGCCCCCAGGCAATAGGAGATTATGAGGCCCCAAGGCAATAGGAGATTATGGAGCCCCCAGGCAATAGATTATGGGGCCACACAGTATACACACACAGACACACAATATACACACACAGAATACACATACACACACTGAAAAGGTACTGGAGAGGCTGGGCAGCTATAATCTTGGAATTTTTTAAAAAACACAGATTTTTACATACTGTCCCTGGTTTTATTGAGGCTGGCAAACCTGATGGGGCCCCTTAGTGGCATGGGGCCCTTGGGCAGTGCCCGAGTGCCCGAAAGGTCAGTCCGTCCCTGCTTGTATTCCATCCTGAATTTTTGGTCTGGCATTAGTATCTGTTGAGGCTTACATACACAAAGACTTCTCTTTGCCAGTCAATTTAGTTGTACTTTTGTCAATAAAGGCTCGTTTGCATTTGTGATTTTAAAGCCCAACCCCGTTCTTACTCCCCCCCCATCCCCCACCTTTGCACCCTTAAAAAAATCTGAATACGCGCCTTTTTTTTCCAAGTGTCTTTTAATCCAGTTCTTGCTTTGCCTACCAGTTAACAGCTCTTAAATGCTTCAGAAAATGTCACCATGTAATGAATTGGTGCTGCTTTCTACAACATGCTCATCTGAGTCCCGGGTGGGGGGCGGAGCCACGACAACCTCAGCTGACAGGGATTTGGTTGAATGATGGCGAGTGCTATTTAACCTGGAAGAGGAGTGGCCCTGGATCAATGACTGTGTGTGAACCCGGTAGATTGGATTGTAGGCATGTGCAGTCCGCTTTCTCCAATGTAGGTTGCACCGAACCGGAGCTGCATCGCAGACTGGAGGGGGAAACTCGGCTTCTCTGTGGTTCCAGGCTCCTGGAAGCAGTGTTGTGGTTAGCGGCACTGCGTTAAGGTGACCCTTGGAGGCCATCTTTGGTCCGTAGCAGGGGCGGCCCGTCCATTAAAGGCGCCCCCCCCCCCCGTTCCATCGCCGCCCCCCCTATCTATGCGTCCGGCCCCTTTCAGCACATGGATTCCAATGCGGAGCGGCTGTTTTTTTTTTTTTTTTTAAGCACTACGTCTAGATGCCTGAATGCTTCGAGTTGCTGCCATGTGATTGGCTGATTAGCAATTTGTGTTACCAACCAATTGGACAGGTGTACCTAATAAAGTGTCCTGTTTATATTACATACTATCCCCCTCAGCAGCGGCTCCAGGGCCCCTTTTACAACTCCTGTCAATTATGTTTACTGTAATTGTTTTTAATTTAGCTGTTTGTTCTAATTCTATGTGTAAATTCATAGATGTGGAGTCTTTGTTATGTACCTTTGTTTGTTTGCTTCTTGCATATGTTAATAAAAATATAGTCAACCTAAAAATCTAGTTAAATATTTGTTCCAATATATCTTTTTCCATTCTTGAGTATCAAGATTGTAATTCTGCTATAGACAATAATCAAAAATGCATTGTTGGTGAAAAAAAAAAAAAAAGTATAAAGTTCTCTTTCCATTCTGGAACCCAAAATTATAGATTTTATTTTTTTAAAGGATTTTCTTACTAACCATTCTTTTACAGTTCTCTTTCCATTCTGGGACCTAAAATTAAGGATTTTATTTTTTAAAGGATTTTCTTACTAACTGTTCTTCATATCATATATGATATTCTATCATATCAGCAATAGTAGTTTGCAGATTGACCACCAGAGGGCATCACACAATCACATTTTCAAGCTCCAATGCAGGAATGCCAATTTATAAGGAGTGGGGTAGTGGGGTTATTTATTAGGACTGCACACCATGAAACATTATTTTTCTTACTACAGGTATGAGTGCCCAGTCATTACAAAAATAAAGACTATAAACAAAAAAAAAAAAAAAACAGGCTATGCTTATATAATACATTTATTCATTTATGTATTTATTTATTTATTGTGTGGTCCGTTTTTAATCCTTTTAAAGCAATAAATTACAGGTTCATATATTTATGAAATAAAAATAGATATGGTCACATTCGCACATCACCTAGATCTAAACTCTAGCTTCCATATACAGTGCCTTGAAAAAGTATTCATACCCTCTGGCAATTTTCCACATTTTGTTATGTTACAACCAAAAAACGTAAATGTATTTTATTGGGATTTTATGTGATAGACCAACACAAAGTGGCACATAATTGTGAAGTGGAAGGAAAATGATAAATGGTTTTCAAAATTTTTTTACAAATAAATATGTGAAAAGTGTGGGGGGTGCATTTTTATGCAGCCCCCTTTACTCTGATACCCCTAACTAAAATCTTGTGGAACCAATTGCCTTTAGAAGTCACCTAATTAGTAAACAGAGTTCATCTGTGTGTAATTTAATCTCAGTATGAATACAGCTGTTCTGTTAAGCCCTCAGAGGTTTGTTAGAGAACCTTAATGAACAAACAGCATCATGAAGGCCAAGGAACACACCAGACAGGTCAGGGATAAAGTTGTGGAGAAGTATAAAGCAGGGTTAGGTTATAAAAAATATCCCAAGCTTTGAACATCTCAGGGAGCTCTGTTCAATCCATCATCTGAAAATGGAAAGAGTATGGCACAACTGCAAACCTACCAAGACATGGCCGTCCACCTAAACTGACAGGCGGGGCAAGGAGAGCATTCATCAGAGAAGCAGCCAAGAGGCCCATGGTAACTCTGGAGGAGCTGCAGAGATCCACAGCTCAGGTGGGAGAATCTGTCCACAGGACAACTATTAGTCGTGTTCTCCACAAATCTGACCTTTATGGAAGAGTGACAAGAGGAAAGTCATTGGTGAAAGAAAGACATAAGAAGTCCTGTTTGCAGTTTTGTGAGAAGCCATGTGGGGGACACAAACATGTGGAAGAAGGTGCTCTGGTCAGACGAGACCAAAATTGAATTTTTTGGCCTAAAAGGAAAACGCTATGTATGTCGGAAAACTAACACTGCACATCACCCTGAACACACCATCCCCACCGTGAAACATGGTGGCGGCAGCATCATGTGGTGGGGATGCTTTTCTTCAGCAGGGACAGGGAAGCTGGTCAGAGTTGATGGGAAGATGGATGGAGCCAAATACAGGACAATCTTTTTTTTTTTTTTTTTAACAACAAGGTTGGTCTTTATTGAAAAAAAAAAAAAAGATGGTATACAATGCAGGATAGTTCAGCAGGGCAATCTTAGAAGAAAACCTGTTAGAGTCTGCAAAAGACTTGAGACTGGGGCTGAGGTTCACCTTCCAGGAGGACAACGACCCTAAACATACAGCCAGAGCTACAATGGAATGGTTTAGATCAAAGCATATTCATGTGTTAGAATGGCCCAGTTACAGTCCAGACCTAAATCCAATTGAGATTCTGTGGCAAGATTTGAAAATTGCTGTTCACAGACGCTCTCCATCCAATCTGACAGAGCTTGAGATATTTTGCAAAGAAGAATGGGCAAAAATGTCCCTCTCTAGATGTGCAAAACTGGTAGAGACATCCCCAAAAAGACTTGCAGCTGTAATTGCAGAGAAAGGAGGTTCTACAAAGTATTGACTCAGGGGGGCGCCATACAAATGTACCCCCCACACTTTTCACATATTTATTTGTAAAAAAAAATTGAAAAGCATTTATCATTTTCCTTCCACTTCACAATTATGTGTCACTTTGTGTTGGTCTATCACATAAAATCCCAATAAAATACATTTACGTTTTTGGTTGTAACATGACAAAAGGAGGAAAATGTTCAAGGGGTATGAATACTTTTTCAAGACACTGTATGTATTAATGTGCACACCTCACTGTGAACTCCTAGACAGGTACTCTTTTCTGAATGTAGTGATGTTGCCTCTTTCACCAGCCAGAGAGTTTTAAATTGATAAAACAGCTGACATCTATTTTTCCCCTCATCGTCATGTGATCTCTTATTTATAAGATGGATCCCTGCCAGGCAGCGTCCATTAATTTGGTGGAAATATCATCGACGTACCATCTGCAAACATTAAATGTTTACAAAAACACATTGGAGCCTGCGTTTGGGACAAAAAATAAGATCAATGTAATTAATTCACATTGCAGAACAGGAAAAATGCAGATGGTGGCAAAAGAGACCCGGATGTAGGAACTAATTGTGCTTTATAAATACCATATATTGAAACATTTTAATTGGTCCTGGTGCTTACAGTACAGAGAAACCCTAACTGTCTATTTTAGCTTGCTGCTTGTCTTATTTTAAATTTATTTTAATGTACGTATTTATAAATAATTATTATATTATAGTATAATGTAATATATAATATTATATATCATATAATGTATAATATAAAATATAATAACATAATTATTAAATAAATTATTATTTATTTATAAATATATTTATTTAATAATGTACTTAAAATTAGTCTCATTTAGACTGCGTGTCATAAACAACTGCCATTTACAAAATAAAAAAAAATGTAAAAACCTTGTTTTTACCTCTTTTTTTAAACTTTTGTTTTCAGCCTAACTGAAGTTAGTCTTTAGCAGAATAAATCAATTAATAAATAGAATTGAACCCAAGCTATTTTTAAAACATTCTGGACTTGAAGTGGTTACGGTATAAGAAGCTCATGGCTCGGGGTCTAATCTCTCTGTTGTTTCTAACCTGTCGCCTGCCCATGGTATCACATAGGGGGGCTTGCTAGTCCCCTTGTGATAGCAATAAAGTTAGAATAAAAAATTTTAGAAAAATGTTAAAAAAAAATTGAAATTGTAAGAAAAAAACAATGTAATAAATTAAATAAAAAAAAAAAAAAAATGAAAAGCATTCCCTTCCCTCTCGCATATACAATACATGCAAATGCAATTACATGCGTAGGTCCGCCGCGAATGTTGGAGTGATAGCAGCAATTCCAGGGCCATCATTTTTGGTTCCCTTTAAACTGATAATCTGTAAAGGCTTTTAAAACATCACCTATACAAAAGCTTTAGACGCCATCGTTTTCCTCCATTTAATAGGCACGTGCAATTTTGAGTCTGGACATGTATGGAATTATATGCTTTATATTTTACCAAAATTCTTGAAAAAGTTTTTTTTTTTTTTTTTATTAAATTTTAATA